>NC_022009.1:82293709-82297106 GCF_000317375.1 Microtus ochrogaster
CAACTTACTAAACCTGGATGGAGGTGGGCGGTCCTTGGACTTCCCACAGGTCAGGGAACCCTGATTGCTCTTTGGGCTGATGAGGGAGGGAGACTTGATTGGGGGAGGGGGAGGAAAAGGGGAGGCGGTGGTGGGGAGGAGGCAGAAACCCTTAATAAATAAATAAATTAAAAAGAAAAAAAAACAACCAAACAAACAAACAAAAAAACTGACTGAAGGATGAGCAATAATTTCTTCATGAACATGATTCCAAGCGTGGTGGGACAGGGCAGGTGGAGGAAGGAAGGAAAGCTCAAGGATGTATAATTCAGATGGCATTGTCAAGAACAAACTGGGCCCTTTCTGTCAGGACTTCTGAGGATTTAATGAAGCCTCTCTCAACTGCTTACCTGAGGAATTGTGGTCAACTCTTCTACACCAATGGGCTGTGTACAATTGCACAGCTAGATCTCACAGGCATCCCTTGTTTCCACACAGCCCAGCCTGAGGGCAGCCACTGAAGTTCACAATGTTCAAGTGCATGGGCACTGAACCCATCAAAGCCTGGAGGAAATAGGTCAGCACAACAGAGATGGGGCTGGGGCTGGGGTGGACACAGAGAACAGTCCACATCTGGCCCTTCTCTGATCTGCTTCTCTTCCATCTAGGAAGCAGGCCAATACAGATACCTCTGAGGCAGCGGCTGTAGTCTTTGTAAAGACTTAGTCCAGAAGGTTAGAGAGACAAACTGAAGCTATTCCTATGACCTTCATTGGTAGGTGACTCTTCCTCCTTTACTATGCAGTTAGACTACTCGTAAATCTCACACATTAGGAAGCATAGCTTTTGAAAAACCCAGAGGCTTTGGTTATAACCTAGATAGCAAATCAGTGCAATGATCCAAGGTAGAAAATAACTGTCAATAAAGTTCTCTCCCCAGATTTCACCAGTTCTCCTCCATTGTCTTTGCTTGAGGATCCAGTTCGGGTCACACTCATTTGGACATCCTTCTCTTAAATGTTCTCCAGCATGCACCAACACTTCCCCAGTCTTTCTTCGTCCTTCATGACTTTGACACATGGGAAGGTGCCGGTACTCGATACTGGTCAAGGTCAATGTTGTCACAGGAAGTCTTTCTATCTGAGTTTACATGATGACTTTTTCTTGACTAAATGGAAGCTGTA
The DNA here is from genome assembly GCF_000317375.1 of Microtus ochrogaster. Taxonomy (NCBI): domain Eukaryota; kingdom Metazoa; phylum Chordata; class Mammalia; order Rodentia; family Cricetidae; genus Microtus; species Microtus ochrogaster. The sequence continues at coordinate 82,294,873 of NC_022009.1, forward strand.
TCTTTTTGCCAAGAACATCACAGAGGGAAACTGTACACCAGGAGGTGAATCATATTATGATTGCATAATGCTGTTATTAAGAGTGGTGTTGCTAATTTTTTTTTTTGAGACGGGGTTTCTTTGTAAATTTGGAGTTTGTCCTGGAACTAGCTCTTGTAGACCAGGCTGGCCTCGAACTCACAGAGATCCACCTGCCTATGCCTCCCGAGTGCTGGGATTAAAAACAGTTGCTACCACTCCCCAGCGGTGCTGTTAATCTTGATTGCTAGGTTAAGAAAATGTCTGGGTTTCTACAGCAGTGCAAAGTTACCCATATATCTTGGGGAGATTCACTGAAACCACATATATACATACATACATACATACATACACTTGTTATATTTTATCCATCAATTTAAGCATTCATCAATAGTTCTTACCTGCGATTATTATTATTATTATTATTATAGTATTTGCCTAATGCTTACTTGTCTATAGTCTTCACTCCTACATTTATTAACCTGAAATTGTAAAAAAGAGTGCTATAGCTTCCCTTTAAATGGCTGTGAAAATTTAACAGGCCTGGTCTGACTCTTGAAGAGAAACAGAATTGCTGGCAAAACGAAGACTAGTTAAATACTTGCTGTGGTTTTCATTTTTGAACTGATAGCTTGACGTGATACAGAGGACAGCCAGTGCTGGAAGATCAGTAAATCACCAGAGCAAAATGTGTCACCAGGAAATGTCTAGGATATAAAACATAACAGAGTAGTGTCTTTCGTACTTTAAAAAATACAGTTAGCAAATTCAAGAGTGTTAGCATGTAACAACTGTGTAAAACAGAAACATATTTTGCAAATGAACCAAGTTGGAGATCTACAGAGAAGAAAGACCAAGTGTATCAGCTGCAAAGATGTACAACAGGAGTCAAAGGGTAAACTGAGGCAGATGTTTCTGCACACATGGAAGCAGGGATGTGAGGGGAGGGCACAGGGGAGAGACTTGGGAAGAAATGAGGACAGTTACTGTTGGTGAAAGCATTGACAAAGGCAACAGCCTGGAGGAGAAACTGAGCCCCGAAGAGAAGAGAGGCAGCAGCTCTCCTCCCTCCTTTGATCCAGAAGAAGGGCATTGACGGAAGGGAGGGAAAGGGAGAGGACAAATTCAGCATGAAGGATGGTTGTGATTCTTCTTACACAACAGCACTCAAAATGCTGTAAGCCAGAAAGGAAGCCTCGGCTTCCAGACAAGGAAGGTCTTTAGGAACGCCAGCCCCCAAACTCCCAGTCATGAGGCTGTGTTCTCTTTCTTTCTTTCCCCTCTCAGACTTCTTCTCTTTGGCTCTCAGCCTCGGCTGTTCCATGTCTGATGAGTCTGCTCCGTGCAGACAGGCAGGATGGCTACGCCACCACAAAGCTTCCATTATCTCAGCTCAGCAGCTGCTGCAGAGTGCAGATGCTCGCCACACTGAGAAGTACTCCAATTGGCCCTCTCTGGATCCCAGCCCCATACTTTGAACCAGTCAGCCATTGCAGAAATGCAGTGTCATGATTGGCCAGGCCCGAGCCAAGCTCTTCGCCTGCCCTGGTATCTGGGTATGACCAAGCCCAGTAAAGCCACTTTTAATAGAAGCTCCCCAGAATAAAGAGACGTGTCATTATCGGAACAAGAAAGGACAGCTTACGGGCACCAGCAGATTCTCACTACATCTCAATGTGTAGGAGACTCCAACAAAGCACTTCCAGAAGTAACAGTGACCCTTGTGGTGATGATAGCCGTTATTCACACAGTACTTGAAGCTTTCTCTGTGACAGACACTGCCCAGAGTCTTCTACGAACACCGAGTCATTTCAAGTTCACAGGATTATTCCACTGTTATTGTCATCACTATAGACAGGAAGGAACAGGCACAGGAGGTGAGATCCTTGTCCAGCAGCATGTAGTAAAAGGGAAACAAGAGAGAACTTAAGCTAGGCCATTTGAATGGAGGGCCAGCGAGCAGTGCCCTTAGCTGCTGAAACAGAATCTCAAAGTGAGACAAAAATGTGGGGGATGTGGGTGTGGGTGTGAGGGTGTATGTGATAGTGTATGTATGGGTGTGTGTGTTTGGGTGTGTGTGTGAGTGTGTGTAGGTGTGTGTGTATATATGGGTGTGTGTGAGTGTGTGTGTGTATATGGGTGCGTGGGGGTGGGGTGGAAGTGTGTGTGTGTGTGTGTGTGTGCATGGGTGTGTGAGTGTGTGTGTGTGTGTGTGT
>NC_022009.1:82297259-82314161 GCF_000317375.1 Microtus ochrogaster
GTGGGTGAGTGTGTGTGAGTGGGGGGGGGTTGGGAGGTGTTAATTGTTATCAAGAAGCTGGCCTGATAGTACACACCTGTCTTCTCAGCCACTCGGGAGGTTGAAGCCCAAGTTCAAGGCCTGCCTAAGCTACAAAGTAAATTCAAACCCTGCCTAAATAATTTAGTAGACCCTGTCTCGGGTTTTAAAAAGAACATTTCCAGAGTCGAGATCCTGGACTGTCCATACACAATACAACCAGAAGTCTGGTGTTCTAGCCCTCCTCACTTCCCTGCCATGATGGACTGTACTCCCACAGTCTAAGCCAGAGTGAACCCTTCCTTCCCACTGTCTATCCTCTTGCCAAAAAATTAAAAAGAGGGCTGGGCATGTGTGAGAGACAAAGTTATGTTTTAAGTACTATGCCTAAGAGAGCCATGAAACAAAAATGAAGCCCCTTGCCCAAGGACAACTACCTCCTGAAATGTGGGGGCTATTGCTTATGTAAGAAAACAAGCCACATGTTCTTGCCCCCCTAAACATGCTTGGCCCAACTGAACCAGATGTATGTAAGCACATGGAGGTGAGAGGTACAGGCAGGAAGGACATCAGGATACATGCTTGCCCCTGATTAGACCTGCTGGGAAATGCATAGATTACTGGGTATACATTTATAAGACTTGACAAGATATGACTTGTTGCCATTTTCTGGGGAACCTGGATGGACCTGGCCAGAATCCATCATCCTGGCCAGAGTCCATCATCCTGGCCGATATTTAATTAAAGTTTGGTTCAAACTTGGCTCAAAATTATGGAAGTGATCATATTCTCACATGATGGGGTCGACACATGGAGGTAGGGGTCACTGGTGGAGTGCTTGCTAATCATGAAAAACTGTGGGTTCAATCCCCAGCACTTAAAAAACAAAACGAAAATCTTAAAAAAAAAAAAAAAACTTTGTATAAAATGATCTCAGTACAGGAGACAGGCACTGGCAGGTACTGGCAGGCACTGACAGGCACTGGGATGTGGATGAGTGGAAACACTGCGTGGTCAAGCCAGAAGGAGAGCTTTGGGCAAAACAAAAAACAGGGAGAACTTGAGATGTCTGGTTCATTGTGTTCCCGGGGATCTCAAGCGAAAACATTGATTCTCAGTCACCGAGGAAGAACCTGGGAAAGGTTACTGCAGTAGGCACAGCAATAAACAGGCCAGGACGTCTGAAAGATGCCATTTCCCGAGGCTTGCCTCCCTTAATCACAACAGCTCTGGAATGGGAAAAAATACACTCATCTGTTTTAGACCAGAGCACCCTGTGATGTAGGAAGGTGGCTTGGGCAGCAGATCTATCGTTAGCATACACCTGAGATGACAGGACAACAGGAGACTACCCTGACAAGCTTGTACAGATGTGTAGTTGTGAAGCTCTGTCAAGCACTGCTGCTCTCCCAGGAAACCTGCTTCCTGAGGACTGTTTGCTTTTGAAAGTGTGTTTTGGAGGAGTCAGCTTGGCAAGCTGAGCAGTGATGGCCCCAGGAGGCTCTGAATCATCCACCAGTCTCTGTATATCTGCCTCTGGCTTTGCCCCCAGGGTCAGAGCCTTGTTACTCTGTGTCCAGAGAAGCATGTTGCAAGATGGCACATATACACCAGCCCGCCATCTCGCCAGCCAGCTATTTCTTCAGCTTTGAACTCGCACCCAGTTTGTCCTTGAACTTGTCATCTGTGAATTTCCCTTGATCTTTCCCCTATCTTCCTTAGCCCCAAGGCCGCTCTGACCTCCTTACAGGCTGTTGCACTTTCTACAAAACCCAGAGGAACAGTAGGTTGGCACACTACCTTCTGCCAGACCTACAGCTCTGACTGTAGCAATCTGCCTCGAGAAAGACCTTTGAACTTTCACTCCATCCTGTCCTTTTCCCTGCTTCCTTGTGACTACAGACATTCAAGCTGGAATTAGACACAAAGTTGTCCCTCTTCTCAAGCAATATTCTAGTTCCAGTTTTAAGTCAGTTCTCTCATTCAAAATTCCTGTGCCCAGCAACTCAGTAGAGAAAACTCTCCCATCCGCATACTAACCAAGACTGAGATCTCCGAGAAAATTTATCATGATCTCATCTAAGCCTGTAAGCTCCGGTTTTAATCAGCTATCTATCAAAGCAAGGTTAACAGATGAGCTGGCCTCCAAAGTTTCATTCCCCTTTTCTATAATGATAGAACCTCTAATTAGTATAATAATACCATGAAGGTTCAGAGCTATCTACGGCCACGTCACTAACAACTGCGATAGGAATTGAAATGTTCACTGCTGGGATAAATCTTGACAGGTGCACACCCAACAGGCCTTCATTTTCTATCCTCCTGCTTGAAATGTGAATGAGGGTGTTACTATGTGCCATCCTGGACCATAGAGGTCAGGGCAAGAGGTCAGGGCAAGGCTGTACTATATGTGATAAGATAGAGACTTGGATTCCCGAATGACCTCCTGAAAAGAGAACTCCTTAACTGGTATTATCACTTCTTAACTGTAACTTGAGACTGAAATAAAAGTTTTCCTTCCTGAAAGCAGTACCTTGAGTATCATTTATATACATGTAACAGAGCCCATATAACAGTAAGTGCATCTGCAGCTCTGTATTTGAATCTTCTCTTTTATTTTATTTTTAATTATGCATATATTGGGGTGGGCAGACTAGGAGGTCAGAAGAGGGTGTCTGATTGCCGGGAGCAGGACCTAATATGGGTGGCAGTCACTGAACTCAGGTCCTCCGGAAAGCAACAATTGCTTTTAGGCGCTGAACCATCTCTAGTACATATTTTATTTTTAACTCGTGTGTGTGTGTGTGTGTGTGTGTGTGTGTGTGTGTGTGTGTGTAGGTTCAGGTAACCGGAGAGGTCAGAAAAGGGCATCATATTCCCCTAAGCTGAAGTTTCCAGATATTGTAAGCCACCAATGTTTGTGCTGGGAACTAAACTTATTCTTAGTCAACCAGCTACCTCTTCACCCCCTCTGGTCACACCATTCTTTAGGTCTCAAAATCAATTTCTTCTTTTTCCTCCCTTTATGACTTTCTTTCCTGTAAATTTCTTTGGGTATCCTATATTTTCTTTTCTTTTTGAGTGACTCTAGATAGACCTCCTAAAAACTACAAATTATATTTAAAAGCTTCTATGTTTCACACTCTACCCCTTTTCCTTCCTTTGGTCTTTCCTTCTTCTTTCCTTCCCTCCTTGTTTTCTTCTTCTCGCCTACCTGTCTTTCCAAAGCAGATAATTCCTGTTTCCCTGGTGTCAGGCAATACAGAGAGATGACTCTAACACATATATCAGCGCCACCAGCTGAACCTCCTGTGGTCTTCTCAGGAGGAAATGGATAGTGAAACCATCCATCTGGTTTTGGGTATCACAGACGCAGGACGATGACAAAGCATTAAGATCATGGCTATCTAGAAGAAGCCCACTCAGCAGCCACCACAAGACCAGTTTGTAGATGACACCTCTTACTCAGCATCCAGCCCTGGACACTAAACTGTTAGCACCACTGACTCTCAGCACCTGCAGTGGCCACCAGAGCCAGTGCCTCTACTGCTCTGGCAATAGACAGCCTCTCTGGTCTTCTCTTGTATCCCCAGCTTTCATGTTAAGGTCTAGGGTAGACACACTTGGTTTGGGCCTTATATCACACACCCAGACGTAGTCGCAGTGGCTGCTAGGAAGGGAATCCTTAGTTGTCAAGTATTAGTGGCCTTTGTGCCATAGAAAAACAACCAGTAAAAAATTCTGCAGCTGGGCAGTGGTGGAGAATGCTTGTGTTTTGTTTTTGTTTCCTTTGTTTGGGTTTGGGCTTTGGTTTTTGAGGTTTCCCTGCGTAGCCCTGGCTGTCCTGGAACTCGATCTGTAAAACCAGGCTGGAGCCGGGCGGTGGTGGCGCACGCCTTTAATCCCAGCACAGGAGGCAGAGGCAGGCAGATCTCTGTGAGTTCAAGGCCAGCCTGGTCTAGAAGAGCTAGTTCCAGGACAGGAACCAAAAAGCTACAGAGAAACCCCATCTCGAAAATCAATCAATCAATCAATCAATCAATCAATCAATCAATCAATAAAACCAGGCTGGCTTCATACTCATAGATCTACCTGTGCCTGCTCCTTAATGCTGGAATTAAAGATGTGAGCCACTTCTGTTCTGCTGGCCATCATCACCCGACTAGCATATGAGTAATACCTGTACTTGGGAGGGATTAAAAAACCTGTCTCAAAAAAAAAAAGAAGAAATAAAGGAGAGAACAGGAAGAGGAAGAAGAAGGAGAAGGGGGAGGACGAGGAGGAGGAGGGGAAGGAGGAGCAGGAGGAAGAAGAGGAAGAGGAAGAGGAGGAGGAAAATTCTGCGCACACTAGAAGCTAGACTACAAAACTAACCTATGGCTCCTGACAGAACTTAATCTAATCTCTCTATGTGTATTGGGCTGTGAAATGTGAATGCCTGGAACGGCCTATGATTTGAGGACTATTACCAGCCTAGGAAATGAAACTCTGAGTCTCCCTATGTGAAGACTATGGTGACTGGCGAAGCTATCTATTTACTTCTGCCCTCCAGACTGAATGACTTGTCCTCAAGATGCTGGACCTAGCCGCGCTAGCAGGGAATCCAAAGAGAACCTTTCTAGAACTCTCCGTCACCTTGTCTTAGTGGAAAGGTCTGATTTTTATGCTTTATTTTTGTTGATTTTTTTTATTGTCTTTTTGCCATCCCTGGAAGTTTAGGCCCATTGTAAACTCAGTCTTGACCAGAGAGATGCCCTTACCTAAGCCTTCAAATCCAGAATGCGTTAGCATTGAAAATATGAGAACATACCTTAACCATCATTCCTTGCAGCCCTTCCCCTGTGCTTAACATCACGAGTCACATGAGAAAAGAATTCCCTTTGGTGCCACACTAGTGACTAGGTGGCATGTTCACTTCTCATGACCCCAACCTGTACTCATAACATGACTGTGATGGAGATTTGGGGCAGGTATCACAGACAATGACATTTCCTGTGGCCGAGAATTTCCTAGCATGCAACTGTCATGTCGGAGGCTGGGCCTTGATTCCTGCCACCTCCGAAAGTTCAGGTCTGTGTTTGGGAAAGGCCCCAGCAGCCTGGCCTGCTTCTCAAAGCGAGAGGAGACAATTTACAAGCTGCCCGGGACAGACCTATGTATACAAAAACTAGCACAGATTTTCCTTTTGTCTCAAACTATTTCCAGTTCCTCTGCGATTAAAAAAAAAAATTGCTGTCACCGTACCATGTTTTAAAGAGAATGATTCCGCCGAGTTTCTGTCTTTCCTGAGCTGCTCCCAGATTCCTCCAATTTGTTTCTAACTCCAGCTTCTGCATGCTTCCGTATCAATTAGATTAAGAAGCCATCTTCACTTAGTTCATATTCGAAGTCCAAAATGTTCATCAATGTATCATTTAGAAGTAGATTCAGCTGTAAGAAAGCAAAATCTCCTTAAGTCACAGTGGCTTAGAGCAAGATTTATTTCCCTCTCTCACTTAAACAGAGCCTAGAGGTACCTGATGCCAGTACGGTGACTCTGATTGTCAACTGAGACTCACAATGAGTTGAGTTGCATAGCAGTGTTCACATCTGTCTGACATTCTTTTAAAAAAAATAAAAAAGTATATTTTTTTCCATTTTAGCAGTATAAAACCTCTAACCAGAGCCCTCTTTGTAAAGTTCTGTATTTTATTGTGCACAGTGGAAGAGGTTCTGCTGAATTAACACCCAGGAAACTTCACTGAATTGCCCAAAGGAATGCATGGCAAAATTTAGGGAAGAAGAAAAACAGAGAAGAGCCATGGTGGTTTACATCTGCATAATCTCAGCACTCAGGAGACTGTGACGGGAGAATGGCCATGAGTTCAAAGCTATCCTGGACTGCATAGTGAGTTTCAGGTCACCCGGAACAGCAGAATGAGATCCCAGTCTCAAGGAGGAGTTTCCTTCAGGTTATCAGGGATTGGGGTTCTCTTCTCAGATGTTTCTGCCACCCCCAAGCAGGAATTCCTAATTTGACCTGTCTCATTGTGTTTAACCTTTGAGATTTCAAAGTTAATTTAGCCAACTCTTCCTAGAATAGTATCTAAATAAAAAAAAACACATTGACACTTTTTGTTTTGTTTTCATGACAGAAGAGAACATAGTTGCAAAAGCATAGCCAGGTTCACATAGGAAGACAAGAATGATTCCGGAAAGTTGCAGGCAGTAACTTGACCTGGGTCTGGCTACTGGGAGCTCTGGCCAGCCCCCGCCACCCTCCCAAAGCAGCCTTGTTCTCCTTATCTCCCCCACACCCCTGCACTCACCCTTGGCCTCCTCTTATCGTCCTGCAGGTTGTCCCAAGACTCCTGCTATTGCTCAGTGCTGACGCTGGAGCACGGCATGCACCTCTCCTTGGGGCTGGCTCATCTCCTTGGGTTTACCCTGGCTTCTTTCTTGGCCTTGGCCCTAGCTCTACCTGGATCCAACCCAACAAACACCCAGAGTCCCCTCCCCTGCTCAACACCTCCTGATGCTTCCATGTAACCTAGTCACCTTAGGTGAATGACCTTCTCAGGGTTAGAAGAACACTCAGTAGGGTTTTCTTTTCTTTCTCATACTTTTTTGGAGCTGTTAGAGAAATGTTCATGTTTGTGCTCCCAACTTTCAAATCATCTATAAAAAGGAAGCAGTATTTACTGAGCACCAAGCCAGGGGGCTAAATGCTTCTCAATTTCTCTTAATCATTGTTAAAGCAGTTCTTGGAGAGAGGTGTCTTAATTTCACTTTCTGCAGGAAAACAAACAAAACTAAGATTGTGTAGGATTAAGTTACTGCCTATGATCACCCAGCTGGTAAGAAGCAGAGCTTCTTCTTAGGTTCACTTTCGCCGCACCTCCACGGTGCTATGATCATTCACATAGACCTCCAGAGTTCCAGGTGAGCCTGGGGAAATTGCCAAGTGTGGGTGGGTGGGATTTGATTTGGACGTGAGCACACTTGACACTTCTCTCGACAGCTCAAATCATGGAACGCACAGATGCATACCATCTGTCAGTGACAGTAAATCAAGCGTGGTTTGAAAAAACAACGTGGATAAAATAATGACACACCTTTAAACGGAAAAGTACAAATGCAAAGTTCAGAGGACTTGTCCTGGAACTCACTCTGTAGACCAGGCTGGCCTCAAACTCACAGAGATCCACCTGCCTCTGCCTCCAGAGTGCTCAGATTAGAGGTATGTGCCACTATGCCTATGCCTAACTATTTTTTTAGATTTATTTATTTATTATGTATACAATATTCTGCCTCCATGTATGCCCACACACAAGAGGAGGGCGCCAGATCTCATTACAGATGGTTGTGAGCCACCATGTGGTTGCTGGGAATTGAACTCAGGACCTCTAGAAGAGCGGACAGTGCTCTTAACCACTGAGCCATCTCTCCAGCCCCCTAACTATTTTTTCCCCCTAACTATTTTTAAACCTTTTTTAATTTATTCTTTTTGTCTTTCACACCGTGCATCTCAATCCCCATAATTATACTTTTTTGTTGTTGTTGTTGTTGTTTGAGACAAAGTTTCTCTGTAGTTTTTGGTGCTTGTCCTGGAACTAGCTCTTGTAGACCAGGCTGGCCTCGAACTCACAGAGATCTGTCTTTAATCCCGAGCGCTGGGATTAAAGGCGTGTGCCACCACTGTCCGACTTCATTATACTTTTTAAAAATTAATATATTTTTTAAATGTGTTCATTGGCATTTTGCCTGCATGTACATCTGTGTGAGTGTGTCAGAAGCCCTGGAACTGCACTTACAACAGGTGTGAGCTTATATGTTGGTGCTGAGAATTGAACCAAGGAGGACTCATTATTTTTAAGTTTAGTTAAAGAATACATTCAAAGGCGAATGGTTAACTGTGACGTGACAAAGCAATCCTGACGACACCTTTTGATGATGGTGGCAGGGCTGGAAGTGATGTTCTGCTTTCTGAAGCATGACTCCGGGCATTGTGAGCAAAGGCATGAGGTAGAGAAGCCACAACACAGTCTTTGTGCAGTCCTGCTGCAGTCAGGACTTCGCCGGCCATACTGGGGCCATTTATTGTAAGTAACAAGTGAGGATCTTGGGTATATTTCAGGAGCACAACAGTTACTACCCTCAGGTAGAGCCTCAAGGACAAGGCTCAGAGGACCAGGTTTATTGAGAATCAGAAGTGCTTAAAGCCACAGTGTGTGGAAGCATTCACATGATCAAGTTTACTTAAATTTTGTGAACAAATTATGGTGTTCTGGGCTCTGTTTTAAGCTATAAAAAAATCAGAATGAATTAATACATATTGGTACTAGCTATGAGCAAAGTCTTTTCTATGTATCATAAAATAAAATCCAAAATATAAAAAAATACAACAGTGGAGATGTAGATACTATACAGTAGTCTCCTGTGGGCCAGAGATGTGTGTGTGCGTGTGCGTGTGTGTGTGTGTGTGTGTGTGTGTGTGTGTGTGTGTGTGTGTGTGTGTCAGCTTCCACTGAGATGCACAGAAGCTATGGAGAGCTGGAGTCAGGCTGGGAAGCACACACCTATAACACTAGCATAAGGAATGATGAGACAAGATACAAGATGCTACAAACTCAGGACCAGCCTGGCTGGTGGATTTAGCTCAGCGGTGGGATGTTTGTCTGCCATGGATTAAGCCTTAGATTTGATCTACAGTGTGGGTCAGGGGATGCAGTATCAACCCTACTAAACCAGATTCCTTTGGAGTTGGTGAAGGCAAGCCTCATCAAAGATTATACACACGGAAACTGGAGCTCGGGGTCTTCAGCTTTAGCTGAGAATGGGGGTCACATGGAAAACCACCTGGCAGAGTCTGAGCCCTCTGAGATGGCCCCAGAGCCTTATGCTTTAAAAATAACCTCTCCTCTCTTTTCATGACTTTCAAAATAATACCCCCAAGTCATCCTGACAGACCCCCTAAAGTAAAAGTGACTCTGTGCTAATCTAAAACATGCCAGGTGCAGCCATCACATGTCTGCCACATAGCTGAGAATGGGCTGTCTTGGAAACACAGACGGATGTCTCCAGCACTCGTTGAGAGTTACCTTTCTAAGACAACTGTGGTTTTGGTAATGGTGACTCATCTGCCATGGTAATCTGCATCCACACTTCAAAGTCACCATGACTAAAGAGCCACCATTTTCACAGGGTTCCGGAGACTGTCTGCTCCCTCTTGCCCACAGTAGCTGTAAGGGATGAAAAAATTAACTCCGTAGGTCAGAGGTTGACCTAGGCTCTTTGGCTGTCACTGTGGTCTCCATTTTAGCCACACGCATTCAGGGAATAAACATGGGCTTTGAGATTTAAAGCCCTGGCTTTATTTCCAAAAGCTCCGGGCCCTAGAGGATAAGGAAGCTGCTGTGTATAGCTGGTAACTGCTCCACAGCAGAGTGAAGGATTACTGGGGCTCACATCAGTCACTTGAACTTTAGTTTAAGCTTAAGCCCAAGACCAGGACAATTCTGAGTGTATTATTGCACTTGTAGTGACAGTGAGTGGCCCTGCAGTATTTGGCCAGGTTTCTGGCAGAAGTTCTTTTTTATTTTGAAATTTAAATAGATGTTTTCTCGATTTGTCTATAGAACCTTCATTTTGTATGTTATCTTTGTATTAGGGTATGAATAAAGCAAACATTATTAACCTTCTCTTTTTTTGCTTTTGGTTTTTGACCATGCTAGGTGTCCAAACCTAGGGCCTCATGCTTCCTCGTCAAGTGGCCTGGCGCTCAACTGCATGGCAAATCAATCATCTCTAAGAGTACTGTGCAGCCGTGGTGAACATTCCCGTCTCTGTACCAGCAGACCTGCAAAACTGAGACTCCATATCCTCTAAATCCCCCCCCCACCTGCGGATTGTTTTTACACATGAACATCATTATGTTAATGTGCTCCTTTAAAAGTTGTCTTAGCCCAGCACTGCTGACCTATAATTCCAGTGACTTTGGAAAGCTGAAACCATAGGCCTGTAAGTTCAGTGCCAGCCTAGGCAACTGAAGGAGCTCCTTAAAATATTAAAAATAAAAAAAAAAGCCAGGTGGTGGTAGCACATGTCTTTAATCCCAGCACTTGGGAGGCAGAGGCAGGCAGATCTCTGTGAGTTCAAGGCCAGCCTGGTCTACAGAGTGAGTTCCAGGACAGCCAATGCAGCAAAGGCTATACAAAGACACCCTGTCTCAAGAAAGAAAAATACACAAAAAAATTTAAAAGTTAATAATAACAATAATAATAATTTTAAAATGTCTAGTGCTAAGTCTCAGAGGTAAAGGAAGGAAGATTTAAAAAAAAAGTCATGGTTCATGAAGCTCTATTATGCTAGAGACAGAGTAACTCTCAGCATTGGTGAGAAGTAAATTCATGAGCAAATTAGAAAATAGCCTATCAAAATTTAAAACATGGGCTTTTTTTTTAACAACTATTCAACATTGAAGTTTTTATGGATACACTCAAAAAATTAGAAACAACTTGAAAATTCATTAATATAGAGGCTTGATCACACACATATGGCATTCTGGTCAATGAAATATTTTGTAGGTACTAAAATAAAATAATCTAGGGGCGAGGATGGCCCTGTCATTAAGAGCACATGCTGCTCGTACAGAGAACTCTCCCATTTTCAACACTCAAGTTAGGTAGCTCACACGGCCTGTAACTCCAGCTTCAGGGACTCCAACACCTCTTCTCAGCACTGTAGGTATTTCACGTGTGCACACTTGTGTACACACACAGAGAGACGTACACATATACATATAATTAAAGATTAAATAAATCTTAACCAAATGAGCTATAAAAAAATTTTGCAAAAGAGTGGTAGCCTCCTGTATGTTAATACAGGAAACTCTATATTTATAATAACACATTTAAGAATTGAATACAATTCGAAGAAATGTAATTATATACCTGAATTCACACACATAAATAAATACACACATATGCTGCGACCTGAGTATGTAATCCATTTCGTGGAATGTAGACAGAAGCTGCTTGTTTGTTTCCTGCTGCCCAGACTCCTGAAATAACCACACAGAAATTGTATTCATTAAATCACTGCTTGTCTCATTAGCTCTAGCTTCTTATTGACTAAGTCTTACATCTTAATTTTTAACCCATTTCTATTAATCTGTGTATCGCCACATGGCTGTGGCTTCCTGGTAAGGTTCCAGCATGTCTGTTCCCTGCAGCAGCTACATGGCCTCTCTTGACTTCACCTTTTTTCTCCCAGCCTCCATTCTGCCCATGCAGATTCTTTATTCATTAACCAATGAAAGGCAACACATATATAGAAAGACTTCCTACATTAGTAGAAAGACTAACAAGCAATTGCTAACAGTTTTTCCCCTTGGAGAACTGGACTGGTATTAGGGATAAATAAAGGGGAGGAATTCATCTAGTTTTACATGCCTCCATATTATGTGAGGTTTTTTTTTTTGTAAAAACATGTAATTTTATTACTTTGAGACGTTTTGAATGTAAGCAGGATTATTGAGGGCCTCTCTGGCTCACGGCCTCCAGACTGCACAAGATCCAACACAAAATCAGAAACCAACTTTGTATGTGTGTGGGGGGGGGTTGTTTTCAGGGTTTATTTGCTTGTTTTTGTCATTGCTATTTCATCCCCATGAGAGAACTTTGCAGATGATAACACCATGCTACAAAAAAGCTAAACACACCACTCGTGAGCAGACAGCATCAAGACACACTTTTTTTCCAGTGTTGAGTTATTGGTTTTTGGCAAGAAGGCCTATTTTATATGACATTTTCCTTTTTAAAAAACAAAAAAAAATCCTCCTTTTTTTTGGTTTTGTTACTTAGTCCTTTGAAATGTACCTTTGTGGAAGCTTTGTGATTTCTTTTCCAGCCCCTTCTCCCTGGGTCCGTCATTTTTGAAAGAACTTACTTGGACCGCAGTTCACGGTGGGATACAGAGTCTGTGATCCCGGAGGGCCTGAGACACTCAGAAGCTCTTTCTGGTAACAAGATATTTTCCTCCCAGTTTCCTGAGTAAAGCTTTGCTGCCCTTAAGAATGATCAACTTTTCTCAAGGTCAGGAGTCACCCAGCCGAGCAGAGCCAGAGGTTGAGACTCACAGCACCAGGCTTCAAGAGCTAGAAGTCAAATGTCTAGATTTTTGTGGTTGTTGTTGTTTAAGTTTTATGTCATGTAAAAAAACAAGTGGTATTAACAGATTTTCTCTGTGCACAAACATAAACTGACTTTGGAAGAAAAGCATTGTTTTGGTTTGGAGGGTTTGTGCTAAAACAAGATCTCTCTTTGTAGCCCAGGGTATTCTCAAGCTTGTGATGCTCCTGCCTCAAACTTCTGGGTGCTGAGATTACAGGTGTGTACCAAACCCAGGTCTTAATGAGTTTTTAAACATAGAGCTGGAAAGATGACTGAGCAGGTGATTGTTCTTTCTGTCAGGCCTTGGCAACCTGAGTTCCATCCCTGGTAGCTACGTAGCAGACGGTAAGAAGTGACTCTTGCCAGTTATCCTATGACTACACACACACACACACACCAAATATAAAAGTTTTCTTATTTAAAATATATCATCCAGGAAAAAAAATAAGACCTAACTTTCTTTAACTAGCAGAATATTAGAGTTTATAAAAAGAAAACACAAAAGTCCAGGCTCTATTATATCATGTAAAATAGAATTTTAAATGAACTCGTCCCTACCACACCCCTCAGTGTGCAAGTGTAGAATGTACTTAAAACTGAGTGATCATCATTGGAAAATCATTTTCTGGCAGAAGTACAAAGTATGTGTTGTTCTCATAGAATTAAACAAAAATAGATCCGGTTCAAAATAACAGTAAAATTCCCCAGGGTCTGACTAATATAATATGGCTGGCACAACTCGAATTCCACTGAAGGGATAGAATCTTAAAGCAGAGTCACAGACTAGTTTTTAATCATCCTTTGGACTACGGCAGCCATCTTGGAAATATCCTGGTGCCTATGACTTCAGATGGGACCTAGAACTGTCAGTTCTGTGGTCAACAAGTTCTAACAATACCAAGAGTGGTTTCTTTTATATTTTGACACTTTGAAACACTGAAAGTAGCCTGACCCAATATCACAGATCATTCAAGAATTATCTTTACATTATATCCCGCGGGTTTGGTATTTTTGTTTGTTTTTTTCGTGTGTACTAACATCTCTGGAACATTATCTCATTGATTCTTGCTATCAGATCCTAAATTAAAACATAATCAGAATATATTGTTTGTTAAATTTCTTCACATAGGATGAAAATGACCCTGCTGTGAGATTTTTGATTGCCTTTGTGTACTACAAACACAACATGTTCCAAAATGACTTCTAATTTTATATAATGTTTATTCTTTTCAATAATTGTAGCTGCCAGGCGATGGTGGCACATGCCTTTAATCCCAGCACTCGGGAGGCAGAGGCAGGTGGATCTCTGTGAGTTCGAGACCAGCCTGGTCTACAGAGCTAGTGCCAGGACAGGCTCCAAAACCACAGAGAAACCCTGTCTCAAAAAACCAAAAAAAAAAAAAAATCAATAATTGTAGCTGATTTGAAAACTGTAGATAAATGGTTATACAGTCTTTATATTTTCTTAAGATTTTTTTATATAATAGCTTTTGTAATTAAATTAACACAGAGTGTGTGTCATAGAAAATGCAGACATTTGAAACATAGCAAAAAAACAAAACTTCCCAAAATGTGTATATTCATCCTAAGAGAATTCTCCTTAAAGTGCATGATTCCAGGAAGGAGGTCATGTGTGATCTGCAAGGGTATATGGGCTGCTTTGCCCCTGAGAATGGTTGCATGGAGCTCCAGCCTATTCCCAGTTGGATAGGAAGAGGCCCAGCTGGCTGGGATCACTGGGTCAGGTCAGCATGTACACACCCCAGGAGACTGGGGAGTGGGTCTCCACGTGGCCCTCACATCTGCAGGACTCAGGGTCCCATCTTCCCACTCTATGGCTTTTGAATGGCCATAAAAACCTGTCACGTGGTGATCTGTTAGTTGGAGAACATCCAATTTCCATATTCATTCTGTAATCATTACTATATTTAAAATGACTGTGTTTTCAAAGACAATTATTCCAAACAAAGGACTTTTTCTTATTTTGTTATATGAAAAATCTACAAAAGCAGTAAAAATTGCATAGATGTCACAGATTAATAGCCAGTGTTTGAAAGGCACTGTCTCCAGAAGGGTGAAGGTGGCTTATGCACCAAACACTGTGTTGTTCTCAGAATGGCACCATGTGTAGTAGAGTGGAAAGAATATCGATTCTAACATAGGCAGACCAAACTCAAAATCTTGGGTAAACTTTTTCCCCCTGCATTAACTTTCCTAAGCCTTGTTATGTCTTAAGATAATAGTTTGTTCTTAGATTTGTATGGGGGTGGGGAGGCTTAGTCTCCTATAACAAATACCATAGGCTAGGTAGTTTAAATAATGAATGATTACTTCTCATAATTCCGAAGGCTTGAAAGTCCAAATCCAAGGTGCAGGGAGACTTCCGGCCTGATCCCCCAGATCTGACTTCTTGTTCTATCACACCATGGTGACAGGTCAGCTCCCACGTCCCCACTAGTCATACATTCTAGAGGATTCCATTCTCACAGCTTCCTCACCTTCCAGAAACTCACCTACTAGCAACATACTCAAAAGGAAGGTTTCAGTCTATGAATTGAGGCAACACAAACATTCAGCCCATAGCAAGGCATAAACAAAATGACATTTTGAAAGTATCCAGACTTCAACAGATTCTTTAAAGGCTCAGCTGTCCCTGGCATTATTATCACTGTCAGTATAATTATCTCCCCTAATCTCCACACTTAGAATCTGTCGTCTCTCCTTGCCAATCCAGCACTGTAAGTCCAACACTAATATTTTGGTTAAAAAAAATCTATGTTTTATAACCAAGTGTGTGGCCTTTAATCCCAATACTCAGGAGGCAGAGGCAGGTGGATCTCTGTGAGTTCCAGGAAAGCTAAAGATACATAGTGAGATCCTGTTTCAAAAACAAACAAACAAACAAGCAAGTCTATGCCCCCTCACCCAATTTCCCCCCTCTTCTTCCTTTCTTCCTTTGCTCTTTCTCTCCTCCCCCCTCCTTCCCTCTTCTCTCTCCCTCTCCCCCTCTCTCTTTCTCCCTATCTTCCCTCTCTACCCCTCTTCCCCTCTTTCCCGCCTCTCTTTCTCCAGATTGGAAGGGTCTTTGAGGTCTGTTTAACCTCATCTTTGTTTCTCTCCTCTACCATGGCATTCCCAGCTGGAGAGGTTTTCTTTGCTGAACTCAGCTGAATATGTCAGGCTGTAATAAAGCTTCCTTGAACTTTCCCCATCAGAATCACTAAAAATGTGCAGTATTTCAAAAAGTCTAAATTCGCCTCCAAAAATGCTTGTGAAATGTATTTCAACACACACAACCAACACTGAGGACGTGCTGACAGTGTCAATCCTCACAGCTGCCCTTTATCGCGACTTATTGCTGCTTAATCGGGAAATAGGTTAACGCTTCTAGGTAAGGGTTCCAGTCTGAAATTTTCTTGAGCTATGAGATACATATTCGTTATGCAAATGACCACTAGTAAATCATTTACAGGAAGTGTTATTCTGTCAACAGTGACGCTGTCACAGAACCCCTGTCTCCCACAGTTCTCTCCTATTTAAACCAGGACTCTTCCATCCCGAAGAGAGGGCGCTGGTGAATATTTGGAGCCTAAGCGAGACGTTGAATAAACAGAGCTGCTACTACTATTATTGTTACTGTCAATATAACTATATCCTTCCCCAGTTATAACTGATTACTTCCTTTTTTCCATTTCAAAACATTTTTTGTTCAAGTGCTCCTGAGGGCACTTATTGTAAGCCATATTCCTTCAGAAACAATGGACCTTTTAATTTTTCAACCTAAAATACACAGCCTGTCACCTGCATAGTTAGGATCAGGTTCCCTAACTGGTGATTTTTCAGGGAGATAAGGGATTACAGGGAGGGGGTGCTTCCTATGTTAATTTATGCAAAGCTCAGACTAGAAAGTCCATAATATGTAAGAGGCAGTGTTGCTACAAGGGTTGTACTTTTCTAAACACATGGACGAAAAGCAGCTCCCTGCTCAATGTACTTTGCTATTTCTGTGGCAACTGAGATAATAAAATTTTGTTTTGCCTACTTTATAATATCGTCCTAAGAAAAGACAGAGACCTTCTCAGAAACTAGTCCCTGTCAAAGATGTAATACCCCACCCCCATCCAGGATGGACATCTGCTAGGGAACGCTATTCTATGCCTTGGGAAGTCATAACAGAGCCAACCTTTGAGACAGAGTCAAACTGGACATTGTGTAATGTCTCCTCCTCTCAGCCACTAATTGTGACACACAACACAGACATGCAAGTATGACTTCCAAAGGGGTTGTGAGGGAGACATCTAACAGGTTATTGGGAACAAACAAATGCTGACCAGCTTTCCTCAGAGGCAGAGGCAGCTGAAGAATCAATAACATTCTCCTTGCTGCCACCAGGTTCACTGATGTTTACCATCCTATGACTACAGTTTGTTCCTTGGTGTCCTCATAAAGACACTCCTGGGCCGGGTATGAGGGTATATACCTATAGTCTCTGCACTTGGGATGCTGAGGCAGGGAAAACGTGTATGTGTAGCCAGAGGAACAAAGCCTGTAGAAAAGAAGAAGAAAAAAACAAAGAAGAAAAAAGAAGGAAGGGGGAGGAAGAAGAGGAGAAGGAGGAGTAGAAAGAGGAGGAGGAGAAAGAGGAGGAGAAGAAGGAGAAGGAGAAGAAGGAGAAGAAGGAGAAGAAGAAGAAGAAGAAGAAGAAGAAGAAGAAGAAGAAGAAGAAGAAGAA
>NC_022009.1:82314261-82328692 GCF_000317375.1 Microtus ochrogaster
AAGAAGAAGAAGAAGAAGAAGAAGAAGAAGAAGAAGAAGAAGAAGAAGAAGAAGAAGAAGAAGAAGAAGAAGAAGAAGAAGAAGAAAAGAAGAAAGAAGGCACCCAACCTTTACTTTCTGTTTTCTTTCTGCAAACTACAAACCACTACTTTGGGAAAAGAAGCTCATCAAATCCATCCTCAGAGCACAAGAGTATGGACAAAGAGGAAGAGAACTTCTGGGTGGCTACTCTCAAGCTCTGTCTCCAGCCTTGAGGAATGACCTGCTTGGTTAGTCCTGGGAACGTCCTCATCATTAACAGAACAGCGGGAGCCCTCCAACTAGTGTTTTAAAGGAACTGGTGTGGCCTTGGATGTAGAAATGGAATGCCATTTTCTGAAAGTCCCCATAAGTGACTTGGCTTTCCCTTAGAATTCTGCTGCCATGAGTCACATCCTGGGGGCTTTGGGGAGGCACTGAGATCTTTCACATGCTCCCTGTGGCAATTCTACCTAAAATAAGAGCATAAACATTGAGGGGAGCCCTGAGAACACTGGGGAACAGAACCAGCTTGTCATCTGGGGCCACACTCAACTGTTCTTAAGACATGCTGATAAGTCCCACACAGCTGCTGCTTCCTCTCTGGCTTGTCCATCAAGCCTGGGGCTCAAACTGGCTTCCAGCTGCCTGGCTTTATCAGGGCAATTGCAGCAGCAGTTACAGTACTGTAAGCTTTGATAGCGTCCCTCTGTCTCTGTCCCTCTCTTCCTAATTCTAAATTCGGACACAGTCTTCCTTTTTCTTTCAGAGGCGCCCAAGGCAACACGACAATCTAGGCAGTACTTTACTACAAAGCTTGTTCAGTCGTTCTTTTGAGCAACTGGAAAGAAGCATGTCTGAAATAGCCATGAAGATGAGTGAGAAAGGCCACAAAAATGAAGGTGATAGTTACTCTTTAAAAGACCGCTGGCTTTTATACTTCATCAGGAGTGAAATGTCATTACCATTTTCTGTATGAAGAGCAGCCTAGGTGTGATGTTCCAGAGTATAATCCTTAGCAGAAATGTTTTTGTCTCTGTCCCAATACTGGATATAAGTGAAGTTGGCATGTTTCACAGGATGTCTGGAGCCTGCTTCTAGTTCCCAGCTTAATCCAGAACTGGCCTTTGTTCTGCAGAAGAACTACAAAAGACTATGAAAGATATGTTATTTCCTAGTCCTGTAAAGCCATGGGAAACAAGCTAGACACCTGCAGCCTGGGTTGGTCAGTGGTCTTTCAAGTTGTGCCACCTTAACTCCTGTCCTCCCTCAAACCCCTGGCAGTTACACGGCTCTCTAGAAATGAAGTCACTTTTATGTGAAACCATGCTATCTCTGGAGACTCTGTGGTGTAGAGACGTTCAACCTACAAGACCTCTAATAGACCTGAGAAAACAGCCTCATGGAGCAAAGGAAACCAGAAACATAAAGTCTAACACACAAAAGATGATTGTCTTATTTCTTGGTGACCACTGTGTGTGTGTGTGTGTGTGTGTGTGTGTGTGTGTGTGTGTGTGTGTGTGTGTGTATACTCCATGTCAGTGTTATGGTTGTGAAGTATGGATAGATGTTACTAAGCACATGGGGGGGGGGGGAGAAACCACGTGAATCTTTCTAATAAAATTCAGCAATGATTAGCTTGTAACGATTAGAATCTCAGTTTTCCTTTCCAAAATTAGATGACCTTTTTAAATGAAGCAATTGAAGTCTAACTAAACTCAAAGATGGTAAGGTTTCACTCAAGAATCAATTTTTTTTTTTGGTTTGGTTTTTCAAGACAGAATTTCTCTGTGTAACAGTCCTGGCTGTCCTGGAATTCGCTTAGTAGACCAGGCTTGACTCGAACTCACAGAGATTTGTTTGCCTCTGCCTCCTGAGTGCTGGGATTAAAGGCATGTACCACCACCACCACTCAGTTTAAGAATCAATTTCTAAATTCAACAATTATTTTAGTGCCAAGGTCCTGCTTACTTTCAATTGAAAAGAAATTGATAAACAATTGTTTAAATATCAGATATACCCATCAAAGCATTTGATATATCCTCATAAAGTGTACTTTCTCACAGTTTTCATTATCTACTTTGAGATATTAAAGTATAAAGGACTTGAAAATTAAAGCCATCAATAATGCAACCAGGGTCAACTTTGCATGACTTAGCCAGTCATCTCGTTATGCAGGAGACAACAGTATCCAGCAGCAAACTGAGCCTTTCAATGGGACAGGAAGGAGGAGTGAGCATCATCAACCCTCTTTCTAGCCAATGTCCAGATCTCCACCAGAAGACTCATCATAGGCTGATCTGAGAAGAGTCTAGTGTGTCCTTTCCCTTGACCTTCCGGAAGTAAAGGAAAGACTATCTTCAGGTATGGTGTGTCAATGTCTAAATGAAATACCTCCACTAAGGATTGGGTAATAATTCCTATTCCACTTAACGTGTTTCCATGACATCTTCGTATTCATTCTTGTGCTCTCCTCTCAGCCCTACACACCATTATGTTTAATAACAACCCAGACTCTGAAATCCAGGCTGAAAATCCCCCTGACACCGTGAGATGCCAATGTTGAGGTGCGACTCAGAACTTGAAGATGATCAGAGAAGAATGGGTGTGTCCTACTGCACTGCTGCCCCTCCAGGGATGAGGACAAATAGACAAGGGGGGAGGGGAGGGTGTTTGCTAATACTCACTCGGGGGTTCCTCTGTTCTCCACAGTGCACACAATCAAACCATGGCAGAACAGACTACACAACCATCCGCGGATCTCATGTTGTATCAGGCGCTGGATGAAGAGTCCCCTGAGCCCTACTATAGCAAACTTGATTAGTCTTACTTTAAGATGTCCTATGGAGGTTGGTTGATTCCACTTCTTGGGCTCATTAAGGGAAAACAAGACACATTCAACACTTTTAAGCAACAAAGCATGAGAGAATCCATTTTACGGATCAAAGGCTGCCAAGTTACCTGACCAGGGAGTGGATTTCAGAAGAGCAGAGCCCTGTTTTGAAACTGAGCCAATAGTCAAGATGGAGTTTTGCCAAAAATCACACAAAGAAAAATTTTGTTTCATTTAGAAAATTGCTAGTTTTGAGTCCCAGTGTTTAAGTATGAAACCCAAGTATCTATTGAAAGTAGCTACTGAAAAGAACAATGTTCTTTAACGATGGTGTTATTTCAGACAGCATCTTAGCTCGCAAATATCCCAAAGGAAGTGTTTTCTATCTTCTGTATGAGTATAAATGTCCGCCTGTTACTGAAACATTCTTGTGTAATGTTGAAATACCATTGTATTCTCATTTCTTATTAAAAACAAAACAAAAACTGTCACATGAAAAGATACTGAGCAAGTGGAGAAGGTTTTGGGCTGCAGTTTTCAATGTGGAGAGGATCCCTGGGTGTCCCCCAGATTGCTCAGGACAGCTGCCAGGGCCTCCCCTGCTCCTAGCACACAGCTGTGTGGAGCAGGTCTCCACAGGGCAACATTGAATCCAGCTGTTTCTCCTTAGAGCAGACATCAAAAGGGAGCAGCTAGAATGTAACGCAATGTCATTCTTCTCAATAAACTAGCTTTCACTTTGCAAACAAAAATTTAATGTTTTTACTAACAAGTAATAGGTGTCATAACCTTAAAACGAAATGTTTAAAAAATGTTAACTTTGCCCTATTTTTATTCTAATATGTTAAATAGCAACAGGCACAACTCCAACAGAGACTCTGTTGTAATTTCTGAAGGGATTTTGGTGCTAAAGATTGTGAGGCTGACTGAGTTAAGGGAATAAACATTCATCAAAAGAGAAAGCAAAACATAGTATAAAAAACAAATAATAGCAATGGACTTGGTTTTAAAATGAAGAGATCAGTGTCTCAGTTAAAGGAAGAAAGAATAAGAAAGAAAAAATATATTTTCAGCAAATCCAGGAAGGGGAAATGACATTTCAGGCTAAAGACTCATATAAAAGACAAGAGAATATGGGAAAATGAAATTCAGACAAGTATACCTTTCCTTCTGAGAATATTGTGGGAATTTGTGTGGAGGTTGGGGGGGGGGGTATTTGCTCTAGTTCACCCACAGAGAGAACTTTCTGAGGAAGAGAATGTTACAGTCCAAGTGATGATATTGATGGGCTAAAATATCTGTAGAGTGACAAAGTTTCAGTGAAATTCATTTAAGACCTTAAGTCAATGGAAGGATTTTTAATTAACAGACACCTCAGGGCACAATCTAAATTTTGGGTAATAGTGAATTGGTTATGCAAACTGCTATGCCCTTCTCATGACAAACCCTGCCAGTTACTTTCTTTGATACAGAATGACTTGAAAAATGGCCACAAATGAGAAAGTAGTGTCAGAATACAATATTTGAAAGTCTAGAAAAAGGATGGGAAGGCTTGATATCAAATGTGATTATTATTATACGTTGTCCTTTTGTAGATTTACATTTCCACAAATAAGAATGATGACAATAACATGACAATAAAGTTACTTTGTAGAGCTGACATTCTTGTTCCCTGGAGACTTCTGAGTTGGAACCCTTGCCACCCCCATCAGCCACTACCAGGGGGAAGTCAGTTTCTTCCTCTTTATTCAAACTATAGCTGCATTCATATTGCTTGTGGATTCAATGGCTCCAAGAGTGTGCTAATTGACTTTACTCTGCAAATTGAGAACCGGAGAGTTTGGAGTAGCATGATGAAGCCTCCTGAGATAATGAATGCAAAGGAATGTGGATGCAAACCCTCCAGGTTCCCTGTAAGAGCCTTTTCTTCTGTGGCAGGAGACTCTACAAGGACTTATAGAAACTAATGTATTGTTCCAGTGGCATATTAGACGCCTGACACGACTGTTGCCATGGGAACATCAATGTTCACACACAGTTCAATTCTATTCCCAGAATAGAAGTTTGAATTCTCTTTATGTCACAGATAAGAAAATGTGGGTATTTGGAAGCTAAGCAGCTGGCTCTGGACCCACAGCAAATCCGAAGAAGAGCTGGGCTGAGTCAGTTGATGTCCAAGCCACTCCACTCTTAACTGAGGTTAGAACAATTTGCAGATGTCTTCAGTGTGAGTGAGCTGGGCAGGTTCTATCCACTAGGATGACACCAGAACAGCATATACAAGTTCAAAGTGGGCACTGGTGACATTGTTACCTGGAGCAGCTCCATAGAAAAAGGAAGGTGTGATTCAGTTCCTCAGCTCACAGTTAGTCTTAGGAGTGGAAGCCACCAAACCACCAAAAAAATATTCCTCTGGCCAGAGACTCTCACTGAACAAGCAGAAGTCCGGGCCAGCAGGAAGGAAAGGAGGCAGAGGGTGCACCAGCCAGGGAGAAGGGCTGGGAAATATTTAGACTTCTTCGTCTAAGGTAGACCCCATGAAGAACACACAGTAGGAGGTGGATGGGAAGGTCAAGAGATTTTGAAGTAATAACTACCAAAGGCAGTAATGGTCAACTTGTTTCTCTTCTTCCTTGGTGGGTCATTTGCAAATGTCACCTTCTGATGCCCACTTAGGTTTAAGGGGAAAAAAGAGAAATGGAAAAAGATCTGACTGGAAAATAGCAGCATTTTATTTAGAGGTTATAGGCTAGGAAAACAAAGTAATAAATAGTCAAAGGCTAAAAAAGAAGCTGAAATATTATTCCATGAAATTAATATAAACAGTGTCTCTGCCTGGTCTTGGTCACATTGTAGGAAATAATACTAATTTTGCTTCACACAAATAGCAAAGGATAATTAGGAGAAAAGACTCTAACAGCTAGAGGATTCAACTGTTTAGTCTGGCTCTGGGGAATAGCAGAGACCTCTGGACCAGAAGTCTGCATATGCTGTTCTATGGAGGGTTAAATGGGAAACATTCCAGGTTTTGCAGGCTACAAAGGGCCTCTCCCTAAATGTAAAGTCATCTAGCTTAGCTCAGCTGCTCAGAAACATAAATTTCTGTGCCCTGCTATGAACGATTACACCAAGGCTAAGTGCCACAAAGGGTAGCAAGGCAGGAGGGGAAGTATGGGACCATCAGCTCTTGGCCCTCTCTCACACTTGGGTCAGGTTGCTCACACTGGATCTCTAGCCATTGGAACAGTAGCTGGCATGTATGTTGTTGACTCAGTGAATGACAACTGTATTCAGATGACTGGGAAAATGTGACAGTGTGTCTCTGCCTCTCCCCTTCATGATGATTTGTATCGACTCTTCTCTGCATTCTAGAATTCACAGCAACTGACCCTTGCTTCCTTCTGCCCGATCAGTAATGAAATGACTAAATATTAGGATTTGAAGAACCATGTGCTTTATAGGGATGAGTGTCTAGGTATATAAATCAGTGCATGGCACTGAGAATTTAGCTCAGGCCTAGCATGACTGAGAATCTGGGTTCTTGCTCCAACACTGAAAAAGAGTGTTTCTTTATATACACACATCTATAACTGCACTGGGAGAGGGTTAACGTGCCACAGAGGCCTCTTTTACATGAAAGTGTCATGGCTAATGGGACCTGGATATTTACTTACAAAGGAGAAGGAAATGTCTTCGAGCTAACTTGGTGCTAGTGTGTCTAACAACTCATTAATCATAACCTACATATAGCACTAAAAGGTAGAACATTGACTTCTTATGGGTAGAAAATAGAATTCTGGGGAAAGGTGATTAATTTTCTCAAGTTCCCAAAAACAACTAGGTTTCAAACCAAGTCCTCTGTCTTAACCTGGGCTCTTTAGGAGAAAGCTGTGTTTGCTACAAGTTGAGCTTCTGGCTCTGCCTACAACTTCCCCTGTGACCTTTGTGATGATCATATCCAATAAAAAATATAAGTAGATTTCTCCTCTAGGACCATAAAACTCCCTAAGCTTTATAAGATAGGACCACAGCATTTGTTGATGTTCAATACACATCTGACACTTTGCTGACCACACGAATTGACAGACAGTCCTGAGCAAGAAGGACGCGTGTGGAAGAAAAGCCCAAGTTATCAACCCTTGCGTGTCTACTAGGAAGGAAAAGGAAGTGTATGAAGCACAATTCAGTTGTGTCCTTGGGGTGGAAATACGACCAAGAGGGAACAGAGATTCGAGGAGAAGTTCCCAGCTCCTGCAAGAGCGTTAGGATTTGCTCAGTGAGGTCCAAAGAATTGTTGGTTTCATTTTTGTTAGGAACAAAACTTGAGTTTGAAATTCCATACATACCGGGCAGTGGTGGTACACGCCTTTAATTCCAGCACTCAGTAGGCAGAGACAGGTGGATCTCTGTGAGTAGGAGGCTGTCCTGGTCTACGGCTGGAGGGGTTTGGAGGGGGGGGGGGAGAAATTCTACACACAAATACAAAACTGTTCTTAGGATAGTTCCCTGGAACCCATCGGGCAGCTTAGTGCTGGGTTTGAAATTTCTTGCTCTTTCTCTTCTGCTCTGTAGAGTACTTACCAGCTGAAGGTTCTCCTGGGCAGAGGGGGAGAGAACTTCAGGCACAATTTGATCAACTTACACAGTCAGGAGTATGCATGTCTCCACTTTTGGTTCCGGTGCTCTCTGAGAAGACTCTGCTCTTAAGCAGGCTCTCCCCATGTGTTGTAGTACCACCAGCAGCATCTTTGGTTTGCTTCTTCCTGGGTACCTGCAATTTCAGAAAAAGGAAGTTGCCTGGTGGCACAAGTCATTTCCAGGCCTTGGACTGTCATCAGCCATGTGCCACCCTGACCTGGTGGCCATAGATAGAGTAATTTGAAGTAATGAGGCCTGGCCTGCTTCATCTGCCAGCACTGTCTCCAGACACAATCCAAATGCCACACTCCTGAAATCCCCAAAGATAAAAGTCCTGGGGTTTAAAATCCTGAAATTGCAATCACAAAGGATCAAAATCATGAGTACTAAAATCCTGAAGCCCTCCCCACTACCATCCCCACAGAAGGCCAAATTCTGTGCTGCGCTCGGTCAAACAACCCAGGAGCAATGAAGGCCTCTGCTCTAACTGCACATTTATGCTCACATTCCTTCCAGCTTGATGACACTGCAGATTTTAATGAATCAAAGCTGCCTTTGCCTGAAGGATCCAGTAAAGCTCCTGGCTGGGTTCTACAGTAATTACAGTGCTTCCGGGAGCACTGTCACGCCGCTGTGCAGTCCCCAGAAGCACTTCTGTAACCCTGTGGTCTGTGCAAGTGGAGCATGCTGGGTGGAGTCTGCAACACCCGTGGGATACAGCCCAGACGCTTTCAAGCCTGCAGACAATGCTGTGTCAGGGCCACAGAAGAACGCCAAACCAAGAAGTCAGTTATGAACATATGTTCTAAGGAAACACGGGCCCAGAAGGAAAAAAAGAAGCCAGCATTTTGTTGTTGTCGTTGTGTGAGATTGTGCCACTGAGACCGCTGACTAAGTTAGGGTTACTATTGTTGCATGGAATATCACAACCAAAAAGCAAGTTGGGAAGGAAAGGGTTTATTTGGCTTATGCTTCCACATCACTCTTCATCACTGAAGAAAGTCAGGATAAGAACTCAAACAGAAGCTGATGCTGAGGCCAAGGAAAGGCGCTGCTTACTGACTTGCTCACCCACGCTGTGCTCAGCCTGTTTTCATATAGAACCCAGGTCCACAAGCCCAGGTATGGCACCACCCGCCATGGGCTGGGCCCTCCTGCACTGATCACTAATTAAGAAAATGCCCAGGGGCTGGTGATTTAGCTCAGTGGTAGAGTGCTTACCTAACAAGCTTAAGTCCCTGGGTTCCGTCCTCAGCTCAGGGGTGAGAGGGGGGTGGAGAATGCCCTACAGGCCTGCCTACAGCTGGATCTAATGGAGACATTTCCTCATCCAAGACTCCCTCCTCTCTGATGACTGTAGTTTGTCATGTTGACATAAAAGTAGGCAGCGTGGAAGTTGTCCATTGGGCAGCAAACAAGAGCAGTTTAGATCATGAGCATGGGCCAGCACTCACCTGTACATGAGCATGGGCCAGCACTCACCTGTACACAAGCATAGGCCATCACCCACCTGTACAGTTGCCTATAATCTGTTTTTTCATAAGGCATATTAGCCTTTATGTGAAAGGGCTGTCCCTCCCACCCTCCTTTTTCAGTTTTATATTTTCTCATTTTAAATTTCCAGTTTTATTATTCATCATTTTCTATGGTCCATCATTTCATCTTTCCATCACACTCAATACTGGAGGTATAAAATATGACCTCTGGAGAACCCTGCTGCTTTGTGTGGGCCTTCAAACCACCATTGGGATACATGCTCGTGAGAGCAGGTGACTGAAGACATCAGAAAAGGGTGTCGGATTCCCTGGAGCTAGAGTTTCAGGTGGCTGTGGGCTACCTGATGAAGATGCGGAGCCACCAGCTCAGAGGTTGCACACACATGCGGCCGTACCTGTCTTTCTACATGAAGGCTGGGGATCCAAACTCGTTTGTCTTGGCCAGTGTTCAAATATATGATCCTATGGGGTCATACATGCTTGTGTAGCAAGCATCCACCAATGGATGCCCTCTATCGTGTTTTCATGTTTCTCAAATAAACTCTCTATTTAAAATATAAATACATGTAGTTTTCAAAATTAGTTATTTTTCTCAAGTTTTACTTGTGGAGTTCTGATGCCTTGGTATTTCAGCATGGGATTAGAGCATTTGATACTGTACCTTTCAGACAGTTTCAGAATCAGGCAAGTTTCAACCCAACTTGTAGATGGAGACTGCTGTACTGAAGCAGTTCTGAGCGTACAAGAGTTTACATCCACCCCAAGGTTACAGACATGAAGATGTAGGACATCTAAACGGAAAATTGAATAGCAGGTTGGCTGAGGTGAGCATCTACAGAGAAGTCAAAAGACTTTGGGAGTGAGAGAGGGAGGGATGGAAGATGTGATCTGGGGCGTGGACTTGTGTTGATACAACAGTCCTCAAGGGAAGTGGGGCAAGATTACAAAGCCATCCAAAGGACTATTTATCATCAGAATAAGAAGAAAAGTAGCCAATGAGTGCCTGCGTAGGATGCTGTGTGGGAACCCAGATCGCAGAGTCACTAGGGAAGCCCGCAAGAGACATTTTTGCTGTGGTTCAGTGGTCAAAGGTGAAAGAGCACCGTGGGACTTGAGCTTCATAAGTATAGCAATTTCTTATTTATTTTGGATGAAGTATCTAAAGGGGAAGATTAAACACTGTTGACTGGTCACTAATAACATGGAGCGAATCCAAGGGAAAGGCCATTTCCACCGCATCAAGCTAGTAAACATAGTGGTTCCCTGTTTTAGAATCAAACAGATCCATTTATATACTGGCTTCTTTATACATTGGTGATAAGATCTTGGCAAGTTGCTTAGTTTTTCATGTACTTTGGCTTCTTTCCTTGGAAAGTGAGGATTGTCGGGTTCAAGGTGTTTCATGATTTACAGTCAACAGAGATAACATCACCAAAAGGCTTTCATACAGAGCCTGGCACATCAACTTACCATTGTCCATTGACCACGGTCTCAGTCTGTTGTGTGCTGTTATAACAAAATACCTGAGGCTGAATATTTTATCAGAGAGAGAGATTTGTTTGGCTCAAGTTCCGATCGCTGTAATATCCAAACAAACATCAAGGTGCTGTGTATCTGCCTCATAATGGGACAGGAAAGCAGAGGAAAGTGGGCTTCTGTCATGCAAGTGAGGTAAGATGTCACACTTGCTCAGAATAAGTGCTGCTCTTAGCGTAACCTGATGTGGGGTTCCCCTCTGTATGCTGTGAATACCATTGGTTAATAAAGAAAGCTGGCTTGAGCCTATAGCAGGGCAGAACAGAGGTAGTGGGGAAAAGTAAACTGAATGCTGGGAAAAAGAAGGCAGAGTCAGGAGAAGCCATGTAGCCCTGCCAGAGACAGATGCTGGGAACTTTACCCAGTAAGCCACAGCCATGTGGTGATACACAGATTAATAGAAATGGGTTAATTAAGATGTAAGAGTTAGCCAGTAAGAAGCTAGAGCTAATGGACCAAGCAGTGATTTCATTAAAACAGTTTTTTGTGTGGTTATGTCAGGGCTGAGCAGCCGGGAACACACAAGTGGCCTCCTACTACAGTAAACTGCCAAAATGGAGATCACCTATGAGAGAGGATCATTGCTCTTTCTTTCATGAGCTGTACCCCCATTGTCTAATCATCTCCCACTAGGTCTGAAAAGCCTTCCACTGTGATACCACTGCACTGGTTACCAACCTCGTAACACATGACAAACATATCACACTATAGTAGTAACAATATTGCTTAGAAACAAAATTATTGCTCTATACGAATCAAAATTACATAAAAATGACACCAGGGCATGTACCATAAACCAACTGAGTGAGAAACTCTGCTGGGGGCTGGGTGTGGTGTTGCACATTTGTTTGTCTGTTCTTTCAAGAGAGGGTCTCCCTATATAATTCTAACTGTCCTGGAACTCACTATTTAGAGAAGGCTGGCCTCAAACTCAAAGATCCACCTCGGGATTAAAGACCACCACCACCCACAAACTATAACCTGAACTGGAAG
Organism: Microtus ochrogaster; assembly: GCF_000317375.1. Lineage (NCBI taxonomy): Eukaryota > Metazoa > Chordata > Mammalia > Rodentia > Cricetidae > Microtus > Microtus ochrogaster. Next base: position 82,325,776 of record NC_022009.1, read on the forward strand.
TTGTTCTAGCACTTCAGTTCACTCCTTCAAGAACATTTGTAAAGGGCCATTGCAGGGCTAGGATGCATGTGGTAGGTGTTGCAAATACAGAGATAAAGAAGATAAAAGCCATGCCCTTAAAGAACCCACAAGCCTGAAGAAATGCAGGGCTTCAGGAGTGAGCTGATAAATACAGGGAGGGAGGTTTGCTCAAAGCAGTCTGCAGTCAGTCCAGCTCGACCTGACAAGGCTCAGGCTCATGGTTGCGATCAGCTTCATCTCTCTGGTGGGAGAAGAGTAGGGGATCAGGATCTATAATATCAGAAGATCCCTTCGAGAAACACAGCTCATGTGGGTAGTGCTCTCCCTGACGCTCGCCTGCCATTCACGTGTCTTCTGGAGATTGCCCTGTAAAGCTCTGCATTGTTTATAGTTTTGATGGTCTATCTTATCTAATTTCTCATATAGGAAAAAGAACAGAACAGCAGCCATAACCAGGCTTGTAGACTGGGGCAGAGTGGAAGGGAGACAGGATTAGCAGAAAGGCAACAAAAGAAAGGAGGATCTGAGCGGATGGACACGGCAGTAATGGGGCAGCCTAAGGGAACAGAAATAGGAGCCAAAAGGGGAAACGTAATACAAACCAGAAATCTGGCACACACACTTACAAAACAAACAACAACAGAAAATAGGAAGGAAGAGAAAAGAACATCTGATCAGAGAAGGCTAGATAAGAGCAAGAGCAATTTAGGAGCAGACTGGGGATTGGTGAGCTCCAAACCCAAGAACAAAGAAGAGAAACAGAAGGTTGAGGACTGAGAACAAGAATTCCAGATGAGCCTTTCAGCAGGGTACTGGTCTACAGGGAGCTGTAGGGTGGTGCAGAAACTATCTAGAAAGTCCGCAGATACATTTGACAATTATTCATTCCATTTATTCATCTCAGTAGTTAGGAAGTCAGAAAGTCCCTGTCCTCACAAAGCCAGTGGCTCCCTGTGGAGTCAGACAGTTGAGCAAGCAGTTAGTATAGACTGTAGAATACCACCAGGACGGGGCAAGCACACGGCCGGGGGGCAACTGTGGGATCCCCCCGAAGACTACCATTGTTGGCCACAAACCCAGAGGCTGCTCCTGAGTCTGTTCCCAGGTCCACAGTCGCCAGTTTAGGGTTGTACACAACTTAGTCAAACTAACAAGCCCCCAGTTCACCAAGTTATTTATAGTAAGAAGAATGAGTATGACAGGTTGGGATAGTTGTATGCCGTGATTGATATAGTCCTTCCTGTTAGACAAATCTGAGTAGGTCTGATCGCTCTCAGAGATGAGATCACAAGGGAATGATGCGGATAATCCAAAGGCTCAGATCAAAGAGTTCAGAGTCCGTGTGTTCTTCTGTGTGCCTGCACCATTATATACCTCAAAGGAAATGCCTGTGTTCACGGCCAGGGCACCCACGCTGGGCACCATGAGTGAGGCTGCCGTGAAGTCTTTCTTGGTTTCCCCATACCCTCTCCCACTTCAATATAACTCACTGGATAGAATTTTTCTCGGGCAGGTTTGTCCTCCTAAGGTAGCATGAGGATTGTCAAATTATATTTGGTACTCAAAACCTGTTAGGATCAGACTTTGCCTAATATGTAATATACACATTATATGTAATGTCATACTTTAATAATTCTAGGTTCATGTGTGAGGTGTGGTATTAAACTCATTTGGGGAAAGACCTGCTTATTTTCATTCATTAGATCTAGATTACAGTAAGTATGGTTGACTTTGGCCAATGAATAGCACAGAGCAAAGGGGAGGAAGAAACTGAGGTTTTGGTATATAGTTCCTCTATGAGAGATCACTAGTTAGGTGTTGTTGGCAGGGGTCACTAGTTATCTGTTGTTGGTAGGGATGACTAGTTAGGTGTTGTTGGCAGGGGTCACTAGTTAGCTGTTGTTGGCAGGGGTTACTAGTTAGCTGTTGTTGGCAGGCAGCACTAGCTAGCTCTGTAGCAGGGTTTGGCTGACAGTCATCAGAGTGGTAACAGCTTCTAGGTAGGCACTGTCTTCAAGACTCATACCAAGAAAGCCAAGCAGGGTAACACTCTCCAATAAGTGAGTAAGGCCTGTGATTGGTTGGCCTTACACAGGGTATCAGCTGTGGAACTGGAGTTACTCAGTGTGCTGGCTAGTTTGTCTAGATGACACAAGCTAGAGTCATCAGAGAGGAGGAACTCAATTGAGAAAATGCCTCAATAGGACTGGGCTGTTGGCAAGACTGAGGGACATTTTCTTAATTAGTGATTGACATGTGAGGATCCAGCCCGTTGTGGTAGCACCACCCTGGGCACAGGGTCCTGTATTCTATAAGTCAAATAAACCCTTTCCTTCCCCAGTTGCTTTGGTCGTGGTGTTTCATTGCAGTAAGAGAAACCCTGACTAGGACAGTCAGGTACCTGGGTCTTAGACTTCTGCCACTCTCTTCCCATTGGGGGTGTTACCGTGACACCTTACGCAGCAGAAAACAACATTGGCGTTACCTTATAGCTTCCTTTCATCATGTCACAAGATTGTGACAGCCCAAGTTTGTAACCCCAGTCTGGGAGAGGAGGAGGCAGGAGGATCAGAAGTTGAAAGCTAGCTACAGGAGACTCTAACACAATAAACAAATAGAAATAAAACAGTAAACAACAACAGAACAGACTTGCCATAAAAGGAGGAAGAGAGAGGTTGACATAGTGGTTTCTTCCTTTTTTTCCTTTCTTTCTTTCTTTCTTTTTTTCTTTCTTTTTTCCTATTTCTTTCTAAAAGAGGAAAAAAAGCCGGGCGGTGGTGGCGCACGCCTTTAATCCCAGCACTTGGGAGGCAGAGGCAAGCGGATCTCTGTGAGTTCAAGACCAGCCTGGTCTACAAGAGCTAGTTCCAGGACAGGCTCCAAAACCACAGAGAAA
>NC_022009.1:82328792-82343139 GCF_000317375.1 Microtus ochrogaster
CAAAAAAAAAAAAAAAGAAAAAGAAATAAAAACCAAAAAAAGAAAAAGAAATAAAAGAGGAAAAGATATTTTCTTCCCTTGAGGATAGGCTCTGAATTGCACAAAGGAAGGAATGGAGTGTCTCTCCCAAACTGGGTGGTGAAACAAGACATGTGACTTCTTGCTCACTTTCAGACACGTGCAGGGAAGGAAGCTGCCCTGCTGTAAGGAGACAGGAACATAGGTCAACTGTCAACAGTTCATGGTGGGAGCTGCCTTCCAACTAAGTCTCCAGCCTGCAAGTAAATGAATCCTGGTGACAGCTTGACCCAGTAGAATCCAATCCTTGCTCCAAACTGCTCTTAAGCTCCTAAGCCCCAGACACTGTTAGCCAGTGATTTAAAGTTCTGCATTTGAGGGTAACTTGTTACAGTGCAGTAGTGGATTGACAACAGGGAAGAGGAACAGAGACAAAACACAGCGAAGGAAGAGTTTTCAGAAAAAAACACGCAGCCTGTAAATCATCCTTACACAGTAGCAGTAAAATTCACTCAGAGACTAGTGCAGACACCTGATAAATTGCCAAAGCAACAGATTTAGAGCCCAGAATGTCATGGCTTCTGGAGAAACACAAGAAAAAATGTTTTACAATTGAAAAAGTTTCCAAATGAAAATGACACTCTGGATAAGCCGTGGTGTGTAGAAATCCAGGAGTCCATTTGGTGAGAAGTCAGATAAAACAGGGGAGGCAAGGAGGGGAAAGAGGGGCTGGGAGGGAAATTCTGTGTGGCAGCCAGAGAACCAGAAACAGAGAGAAGAAATCATTGAAACCGAAGAAAACAGGCAGGCAGGTTTGTGAAACCTAAAAATGGCACCAACACAAGACTCCACTCAGAGGCATTGTGGATAGATGAAAATGTGGTTGGAGAGTAGTGGCCTCCCCATCAAAGGCTCACCTGAGGAAGGCACTGGTACCCAGTGTGCTGTTCTGGGATGGGGTTCCGGGAGATGTGAGCAGATTCATGAGTACACTCACTTGATCAATGGATTGATCCACTGATGTATCCACACTGAATGGATCACTAGGGAGTGGTAGACCTCCTGGAAGCTGGGAGCTGATTAGAGGAAACAGGTCACTAAGAAAGACCTGTGAAGGGTATGTCTTATCCTTGGCCTTTCCTCTCTGTCTCTCTCTGTTCTCAAACAAGCAATGTCTGCTACTATGATACTCTACCTCCCTGCAGGACCACTGCAATAAAACCAGCTGATGATAACCCTGAAACCTCCCAGATCATTAATCTAAATACCCCTTTCCTCCCTCTAGGCTTTCCCACCCTCAAGAATTTTGTCAGTGATGCAAAATGACTCATAGAAGGAGTAAAAAGAAAATGTGAACACAGCAGGAGAAGTTACAGAGGAGAAAGAAGTTGGCAAGAACAACCTGAGTGGCCCCAGGACCACTGCTATACAACCCACCTCTACAACCATCCTCTTGACTATGAGAGAAATCGCGATGAAATCAAACTCCTTCTGATGCTCTGGGCTTGTGCTGGTTATTTTCTTAAGGGGAGGCTGAAGCTTCATTGGCACTGGCAAGTCCTGAGCATTAGAGATAATAAAGTTGAAAACAGAACTCCTGGAAGGCTGGCCTCGCACTCCATTTGCAATGCCCCCTCCCGGCTTCAGCACATAAATTTGGTTTGATTCTGAGGAAAACGGAATTGAAATTCATAGCACTAGCGATTTTTCCATCTCAGTCAGGAAGCTAGTATGGCATTGTAATCATCGGAGGCACTCAGGGGCTTTGAATTTAGACCAACTTCCTTTTCATAATTTTACTGCAAATATTAGTTATAGCCAGTGTCATGAGACCTAAAATCATACTAAGAAGAAACTCGACCTTGAGGATTATAAAGCCAATAACAGAACTTCTAAAAAAGAGCTGGAATGAGTGTCTTTGTATTCGGAGATTGTCATCAATACAATGGGACATAAACCTCTTAAAAATAGAGTCAGTCTACGAGCTGCCTTTTAACTGTGTGAAATAAACAAAAACTCAAGACAAACGTGACTAGAATCCAATGCTTTACAGGGACAGCTTGAAACAAGGCACGAATATTCATGCAATCCGATGTAATATGCATAACAATAGAAATGCTGAAAATATACTGCCTGGGAAAATGCTAATGAAACATTAATAAGCAAAACATCTCGGTGCAGAGTCAGCTGAGGAAAAGGACTGTCAGGTGGGGGGGTCTAATGTTTATCAATCAGGTGAGGAGTCTAATGTTTATGGAGAAGCAAAGGTTAAGAAATGTGGAGAGGCAGACTTAGAATACAGCTCGAGGTAGTCTGCTTTATTTTAGGGAAACACCATGAGAGGGAAAAAAAAAACCAAAGCATGTTCCAAAATTTATTTTAAAAAGAATCGCAATTTATTATCTCTCAATATTAGAAACCTACAAAATTCTAGCTTTTCTTTATGCTTTCTTGTTTTTGAAATACCTACAATCACCCGTATTATTGTTTAAAATACCCTTTTTATAAATTGTATTTCAGGCTTAAGGCCAGTATTGTATATAAATAAGAAAAAGAGCCTGTGTAAGTTGGAGGTTACAAAAATAATATTACTATAAGGATGACAGGAACAGACAGATTTTGTTTTCATTTTGATGACAACTATGTAGGTCTCCATTCAGTATAAACAACGATAGAGAGACTGAAGCAGCAAAGGACAAAAATATAAAAAGAGTGAGAAAAAAAGAAAAATGCATTAGAATCATGAGAGTATTATTTTTCAAAAGGTAAAACAAACACCGGTAGGGTTATCCTTACCTGACTGACAGGGAAGACACCATGATCAGAAAGGTGGTTTCCCCAGGGCAAAGCTCATCCATTGCATTTTAAGTGTGCTAGTCCTGTGGTTTTCCCAGATGTGGGAAACTCAACTGCACAATTTGTGGTAGTGGAAGACCGTATTGACACTCTCCCTTTTTAAAAATAAAAATTAAGCCGGCCAGGGGATGGCACACACCTTTAATTTCAGCACTTGGGAGGCAGAGGCAGGTGGATCTCTAAGTTCCAGGCCAGCTTGGTCTACAATGTGAGTTCCAGGACAACCAAGTCTACACAGAGAAATCCCACCTCAAAAAACCAAATTAAGAATAATAATAATAAATAATAATAATAATAATAATAATAATAATAATAATAAAATGGAAAATCCACTGAATAGACTATTGGGACAGCATTTTACTTGTATAGAATTTTAAATTATGATGTGTTTATACATTGCAATGGTAGTGAGGTGTTTCTACCAAGACACAAGTAAAGCACACCTACAAGACATCTAAGGGAATATGTAATATCCAGTTCACTCAGAGAGGCGGAGAGGTCAAAAAATAAGTTTGAAGTGTGAATTTACTCTCTTGTTCTCTTGCTTTTGCGCATCTCCTGATACCTGTGGACTTCGTGGGCGTCTACTGAACCCTCCAAGAAAGAAAAGGAGCAGCAAGGTGTCAGGATTCAGGCTTCCTCTGTTGGTTGCTGGGTGAGGCTTGGGCACTCCGTTATTCCCATTAAAGCAGGAGGAACCTCGCAGTGCGGCAGCCCTAGAGAGAGAGTGCTGACACCATTATGCCAGCTGGCTCAGATTCACCATTCCCACCCGCGGAAAGCCTTATGCTGGCCCGTCACCTGGCAGGATGCACTCAGGCAGTGCCCTGGCCAGCCAGGGTCCTATGGCTGCTGGGCCACTACGTGGTCTATAAGCAGGTGCAAAAGGCCCTTTTAAGAAACAAGCTCTGCCCTCCTGCTCTCTCTTTCCAGCTATATTCTTCTGGAAATCTGGCCTTGAACTCAGAGATCGGCCTGCTTCTGCCTCCCCAGTTCTGGGATTAAAAGTGTGCGCCACCACCGCCCTTCAAGTTTTCTGTTTTGAGTGAGTGAAAAGCAGACTTTTTCTGGTAGAGAATGTTTACTTAAATAAAAAAAATAAGAGATGGAAAATGTATTTATGTAGCTTGCAGTTGTGACAGAGAGCATCCCACAAGAACACAGAAATCATTTAGAATGTTAAGGAACTGTTTGACCCAAAATAGTAGTGCAACCAGCTTTTTGGAGAAAATGAATAAAAATAAAAGTTCATAACAAAAATCTATAAAATGAGTAAGCAAGGATATTAATGTTTAAATTATATTGTGTTTACAGTGTGGATTAAACACACGAGGAACACTGAAGATACATATTGATATATGTTAATAATGAAAAGATTGGCATTTGATAAATTCAGCTGTGAATGTTTCACATCCTCTCTCTTTTTTATATTGAACTTCTAATGTTTTAAAAGGAAATGTAAGTCTCACGAGTACAGCATTGATAGCTTCAGAGCGAGAAATTATTGTCAACTTTACTTTTTCATGAGTAGTGCTGACCTGTGTCCCATTTCCCGTTAACATTAGAGGCTCTTGCAATTATGCAATTAAAGCCATCTGGGATGACCAACCAGCCCTGCAAGCTGTGGGAAGATGGAGGCACGTTAGAGGAGGCAGCCCTGTGGAAAATGGCTGCTTTGCTAAGGCTTTCCGCGGGTGGGAATGGTGAATCTGAATCTGAGCCAGCTCGCATAATGGTGTCAGCTACCCCACTGTGAGGTTCCTCCTGCTTTACCTAATGGGGATAATGGAGTGCCCAAGCCTCACCCAACAACCAACAGAGGAAGTCTTGTGTATCACCTTTCCCAGTGAAGTCTTCCAGTGTATTCTTTTATATCATCCTGGTTTTCCTCATAATTTTGTAGTTTGTTTTCTATTTATTTGCTTCATGCCTTTTTTTCCCAATCTGACTGTAGCAACAGGAATAATTTTGTTTTATCCCAATGATCTTTCTGTGTAATGTCACTTCTAATGTGATGGCTAGAGCCGAGTAAGTACTACAAATAATGTTGAGTTCATGGGCATACTCTCTCTCAGAGAGCCACTACATCTATTACAAAAACCACTCCTAGCCAGGTGGTGGTGGTGGTACATGCCTTTAATCCCAACACTCAGGAGGCAGAGGCAGGTGGCTCTCCGTGAGTTCAAGGCCAGCCTGGACTACAGAGAGAGTTCCAGGACAGATTCCAAAGCTACAAAGAAACCCTGTGTCAAAAAAACAAAACGACAGCAACAAAAACAAAGAAAAGAAACACTCCTTAATCTGTGCCAAATATGGTTGGTTGCATGTCCAATATTTTCCAAGGCTATTCTTATTCACTTTCTTGGTGCAACTCTCAGCATTAATAATTCTGACTCACTGGGATGTGCAACAAGAATGTGAAATGTAATCTAAATACATTATCTTGGCCCATGAGGCAGTATCTCGAACACACTGTTATTTCGTTGATGACAAACTCAGGCCGAAAGCTTTCCATCCTCCCTGGATTGTTGCCTGCCCACAAAGGCAAGTTTCTTTCTTTTTTTTTTTAAATTTATTTATTTATTAAGGATTTCTGCCTCCTCCCCGCCACCGCCTTCCATTTCCCTCCCCCTCCCCCATCAAGTCCCTCTCCCTCATCAGCTTGAAGAGTAATCAGGGTTCCCTGACCTGTGGGAAGTCCAAGGACCGCCCACCTCCATCCAGGTTTAGTAAGTTGAGCATCCAAACTGCCTAGGCTCCCCCAAAGCCAGTATGTGCAGTAGGATCAAAAACCCATTGCCATTGTTCTTGAGCAAAGGCAAATTTCATAGAGCTCTTTTTTTTTTTTTTTTTTTTTTGTAATTTCTCTACAATTTTGGAGCCTGTCCTGGAACTAGCTCTTGTAGACCAGGTTGGCCTTGAACTCACAGAGATCCACCTGCCTCTACCTCCGAGTGCTGGGATTGCACAGATCTCTTTAAAATGGCAAGTTCTGTTTAAACACACCGAGAAGCCAGGTCGGGCTGCACCGCTATCAAGACGGAGCTGCTACTGTAACAACACAGAACAAACAATACTCTTGCCCTCCTTCAACCCATCGTTTTTTGGAGACCTTGTGAGTAGAAGGTGTGGTTCAAGAGAAATTTCCCAGGAAAACAAAAGAGCAGCCACAGTTCGAAATACTGACATTAACTTTACAGCCAGGCCTGGAATCCTGAGTCAAGATGTGAAAAATCTCAAGTTTAAGCCCTGTGTGGGCTACTGCAAGGGTCCAAGGCCACTCTAGGCAGTGCAAAAAGATCCCCGTGAAGGAGTGCCTGGTTAGGTGATGTGACGCTCTGCATTCAGTTTCTGACTCCTCAAACCTTTGCAAATGCATCATCTATGCAAGCGTACACAGCAGAAGATACTGTTGGTATTCTAAATATGATGATCTCACCTTACTACAGCCACTGAGAAATCCCAGACAATAGTACTTGTTCAAATCCTCTCTCAGTACTTGCTGATATGTTATAGACTTCACGTGGTTTCCTGAAAGCATCTCTTTCTAAGAAAGACAACCTTATTCAATCAGAATCTACGTATTTCCTGAGAAAACAGTCTTCCCAGTATCTGTGGCTGTGTTCCAGCAGTGTCCTCGGGAAAGGGTTCACCAAGATGTAACCTCTCTGAGTTGTTCGGACTCCCTGAAGGAGTTTACTGTGTGGCAGGGCAACATCTTTCAGAAGGATGTGGTCACTAAATAGAATCAAGGTGACTGAGTTTGCATGTATTCTACTGATCTTGTTTCTACCACTTAACAGTTGGGAAAACTTGGGAGGCCCTTTAAAGTTTCTATTTTTCCTCATGTACAAAATGAAGTCATTGAATTAAACCAATGATTTAAAATACTTAGCAACAAAACCCCTACTTTAATAAGATGTTTTGTCAAAGCCTGAGAAATATAATATGACCAAAAGCTTGAAATAAAACATAATTTCAACCTACTGAAAATTTAAAAATTATTTGTGTCCATTTGAGTATTAAAATACTAATCCCCATTTGTAAGTTATGGTTCTCTGGATGTCTGTACCTGTGGGAACCCTCCTGCAACCTCGAGCAAGCCTGTTGATAACTTATTTCTCCCAGACTAAGTTTCCAAAGACAGACTAAATAATCACACAAGTAAATATATATATGAGAAGTGAGTGCTAAAAATAGGAAGTGACTAAAGTGACTAGTTCTGGTCAGAGCATCAGGAACAATCCTGAAGATGTCTATGATACGGCATTCATCCAAAGGTCGGACTAACAAATAGGCCAGGCAGGAGCAGATTTCCAAGTGGACAGACATAATCAGTTTATAGTTTGTAATTATGACATTGCTTTTATTCTGCAGGTGACTAGAAAGCTACTGGAGTTCTTTTGTTGTTGTTTATTTGTGGTTTCTGATTTGTTTTTTCAAGACAGGATTTGTCTGTGTAGCCCTGACTGTCCTGGAACTCACTTTGTAGACCAGGCTGACCTCAAACTCACAGAGATCTGCCTGCCTCAGCTTTCCAAGTGCTGGGATTAAAGGTGTGCGCTACCATTGCCCGTCTTAAATTTTAATTGCTTTTGTTGTTGTTGTTGTTTTGTTTTGTTTTTTCTTAGAAACAAGGTTTCTCTGTGTAAACCTAGCTGGCTACTAGAAATTTTATGCTGTAGTCTTGTAGCCTTTCTCTCTCTCTCTCTCCCTCTCCCTCTCCCTCTCCCCCTCTCTCTCTCTCTCTCTCTCTCTCTCTCTCTCTTTCTTTTTTTTCCTTCTTTCCTTCCTTTCTCTCTCTTTCTCTTTCCTTCCTTCCTTCCTTTCTTTCTTTCTTTCTTTCTCTCGCTCTCCCTTTTTTGGTTTGTTTGTTTTAATTTTGTTGTTGCTGCTGCTTAAGCAGAAAATTATGTAAGCCAGAAATAACTAACTTAGAAAAGATGTCTCAAGTAATTCATAACTAGTTATAAAAGAGACTAGAGACAGAGGACTAACTAGGAGGCTACAGTCTTGGAGAAAACTGACCAAGACCCATTCAAGGACATGTCTTGGACCAAACGGTATCAATTCCCACACTCCCCAAACTCACTCACTGAAACTTCATTATGGAAATGGGCTCTTAGTGCAGAGGTGGGTTAACAAGGCTGTAAGGACAGGCCCAATCAACAGCAGTTGGGGTCCTGAGAAGAAGAGAAGACCCCAAAGCATGCCCTTTCATGTGCATATTACATGAAAAGGCCGAGTGAACACATGTAAGGTCACCTACCATGCCGAGGAGAACCACCAGAACCTGGCAGGCAGGTACCCTACTATTGAACTGTCTTGCTCCCAAATGATGAGAAGCCACCCCATCTGTGGTGTTTTATCCATCTCAGCTTATTAAGATGAACAGTGACATTAGGGATACAGAGAGTAGACTCTGCAGGACTTGGATGGTGGGTCACAAAAATTGGCAGTGACTTTGAGAGTCTAGGCCAGTGTCATGATGTCATGAGGCCATTTACAGAGCCAGAGAATAAAAGAGGGGAAGAGTCATTCTGAGGAACAAAGCGTGATTTTTATTTCAAATAAATGGGTTGTAGAATTCGAGGTGTAGGTCCTTCCAGGAGATAGAGTGGAGGGTTTTGTGGTTACAAGACTGAATACAAATCTTACTTACTTTGCAGTCATCTGCCAAGATATGCCACCACTGACTTATCATGTCTGGTCAAAATCATTCAGGTACCATGTGCTGCAGATGAAGAAGTTTTATGTCCAGGAAGAGAAGGGTAGCTATTTCTGTGTGCTAGGTAGACCTGACTTATGTGTGTTTTTTATGACTTTAGAACTTCTTCACTGAAGAACTGGAAAAGGTACGTCTATCTTTAAAACAATAAATAGAATGTAATTTAGACACCCCCGAGATCCCCTTGTGTTCTGATATATGTTTAATTTGTTTCTGTGAATGAGAAAGACTAAACAGAGTTTAGTGGACCACACAGTTCAACAAACAAAAGATACTGCGACCTTGAAGTCGGGTAAATGGCAAACTGTTCTCCAAACAAAGCACACATTTACTCTAAGAAGGCTGAGAACACAAAAAAGGCGCATTCTGCCCCACAGGAATACAGATTAGCAAGAGAATTCTACACCTGGGAATCTTGAATTTCACTAGTGCAATGGAAGTACCTCTGTTAGGAAAGCTGAGCAAAAGAGAAAACTACTACGGAAATAGAACATGATATTATGAGACAAAGGAGTGCTTCATAAATGTTCAACTGAGTGGGAAAAGGATACTTCGAGAATGCCTGCAGAACCCTGGCCTGTAACAAGTGTCTGTGTGAGCCACCAGTCTCTGATTCCTTACACTTGAAGAAGCAATGGGGGATTTCCCACTCACAAGCAGTTCTGCCTCCTCAGTATAGGGACTGCAATATCTCTGTTTTATGATTCTGCAAGCCTGAAATGTGGGGTCCCTGTAACCTAATTCCTACTGTAGAAATTGATTCAGTCAAACAGCATGCCATTCTTTCTTCTCACAGAGTCTTGCAAGTTCCTTCTATATGCAATTTCTCTTGACGTTTAAGTGACATGGTTTTGTAGGCTGAATGTTGTTGTTTCTTGGTTCTCCGATTTAGAATTCTCATTGGCTATGTATTGTAGAATATCAGGATTTGCTGTTTGTAGTTCAAAATCCCACAGCATCACACACACACACATCATGCATGTGCACACACACGCACAGAGTCATACTACACGTTTTGGTGATTTCCACACATATTTTTATATTACGCTTACACAAATATTACTTATGGCTAAGTCATGCAGTATTCTGTGACAACTTGGATTTCTCCAGAGTGGACTGGAGTGATTCCAGCTGTCTAGTTTTCTCTGTTTATTTTCTTTCCAGACTATTTTTCAGAGATGGACATGACAACACATTGCTTCTTTTTCCTTGAGGACTTCCTTAGCTGTGTCTTCCCTTTCCTGCTCCACTGGGCTCAGACGATATACGGACCTGCCGAGTGGTATGGCAGTCCCTCGTCACTACCACTCCAGGAATCATCTGCATAGAATTAGTTAAAGCTCCTGGGTTTTATGAGATCACTCTGAGTGTAGAAAAAGATGTCAGGGAACTTCAGCATTAGAGGTTGGAAGGGTAAGGCATGTTCACTGAAGGAGACCAGAAAGGCTGACTTTGCAGACAGGAAAAGAGCTGAGAATGTGAGGGCCCTGGGGGCTAAGAGGAGTGTGTCCCTGGCTCCTCAGCAAGGTAACCTTTTCCTTCTTAATTGCTTTCCCCTGATTAAGTCAGACCCAAGATAATCTCCCTGCTTATTAATCGAAAACCAACTACTTAGAGACTCTAAGTGATCTGCAAAAGCCTTTCCCCTTTGTCCCAAAGCACGTCATAGTTAGTACCCCACACAGGAGAGGGGGTTATTCAGGGATTGACTAGGAGGGGGACATCTCAGTCAGCTTGCCTCAAAAAGGTTCAGTTGGAAAGGAAACTGTGATGCCACAGAAGGGCAATAATGGCAGGAGCAAGGTCCCCTGGCAGGTCAGAGGAAATGGGAGCAGTCACTGACCTAGGACACACACACACACACACACACACACACACACACACACACACACACACACACCCCGGCTAGAGTGGGAACAGAACAGTTACTGACCTAGGATAGACAGACAGACAGACAGACAGACAGATGACAGAGAGACACCCTGCACATGCACACACACATACATCCCGGCTAGAGGGACAACAGTATTGTTTGCACCTTGCTAATTTAGCCCATCCTGTCACCTGTCACCTCCTTCACCTTCATAGGCACTCAGTGCTTCGGTCCCCCCTGTTGGTTTCTTGCTGACCCCTCCACCCAGGCCCAGCTTTCTGCACCCTCCGGTTTGGCTAAGTTTGCTCAAAATTCACATAGACAATTTTTTATTTGTTCTTGTCTCTTTTCCTGTTTCTTTTTGTTATGAAATTTTCTGCTAAAAATGAACTATGGGGAAAGGGAAGGTACAGCCATATCTGGGTAGAGCTGAGGGGAGTTGAAGGGAGGAATTGAGAGTGAATAGGATCAAAATACATTGTATATCATTCTTTAAGAATAAATATATATTTTTTAAATTAACTGTGAGAGGGGTTGGAGAAATGGTTTAGAGGTTAACAGCATTGACTGCTCTTCCCAAGGTCCTGAGCTCAATTCCTAACTACCACATGGAGGCTCACAACCATCTATAATGAGATATGATGCCCTTTTCTGACCTGCAGGCAAATGTGCAAACAGAACATTATATATATAATAAATAAATAAACTTAGAATTAACTGTGACAAAATTGTCACTTTATCCATTTTGAGAATACAATCCAGCAATGTTAAATGTATTCACATTGTTATACAACCAATTCAAAACCACTTTCCTATTAGGACACTGAAGTTCTTTACCCACTAAAACAAGGAGTCTGCCTCCTGCTGTCCTCAGCCCCTGGTGACTGCCGTTTTTCTTTCTGTTCCTATGGACTCTGATGGCTTTACTTATCTTGTATTTGTAGACTCAAGCTGTGTTATTTTCTAGGACTGATTGATATATTCAACTTAGTATAATGTCTTCAAGCATGTGCTAGAATTTTTCCCTTTTAAGACTGAGTAAATTAAAAGCAATTGTTTTAATTTTAACGGGGTTCTTTTACTCTTCTGCTTATGAGATCCCCTCAGTTCCCTTTAACTATTTATTACTTTGGTGGAATTTTTAAAAAGCAGAGATAAATGTGTACCCAATCTGTTGTTCAAAAGGAAAACTCTGATTTTATGGGCTACAAGGCCACTATCTTTGGCTGATACGGTGTGAGTTGCCTATACCATTTTAATCCAAACACTTAAGACTGCAGATGAACCAAGCCTTGTCAAGTATGGATACTGTCCCATCCTCATCCTACCTGTCAGTGGCTGCACTTTCTAGAACATCTCTGTCAAGGTCAGACAACTACAGGATAGTCAAGACCATCCAGTTGGATTTGATTTTTTGAGAACCTTATAGATAAAACAAAGCCATAGTCATTGTTGAAATTCTGAAGGTGTATAAAACCAAAGCCTGGGGCAAGCACAGTTCCTAGATGTTTGCAGCTGCTTATTTTTCTTTTTTTAATATTTATTTATTTATTTATTATGTATACAATATTCTGTCTGTGGTGCAGGCCAGAGGAGGGCACCAGACCTCATTACAGATGGTTGTGAGCCACCATGTGGTTGCTGGGAATTGAACTCAGGACCTTTGGAAGAGCAGGCAATGCTCTTAAGCTCTGAGCCATCTCTCCAGCCCCAGCTGCTTATTTTTCATTTCTTTCTTTTTTTCCTTTTTATTTGAGTACATATTTGTTATATGAGCCAAAAGGATTTGATCAAGATACACCTTAACTAATGATAGGCATTGCTAAGGGATTGTTTGACCATAGTTATTCTGTCTTGCCCAAATAATTGGCTTGTTCTTGACACTGTCTTGTTTTAGCAGTTGTATTAAAGCAATTTGATTATCTCTGTCCAATTTTTGCATGTGGAAATAAATCCGGCAGTTTTCTTATTGCATTTCAATGCTGAGAACTTAAAGTTCTTTTGCAGCTGCTTCTAGTTTGATTATCTGAGAAACTAGTGCAGATTGCTTTGTAAATCAACAACCAAAGAATCAATAGCCCTGATGTCCCTTTTAAAAACTCAGATGAATAAATAGTCCCTATAGGACACCGTCATTGCTCTCAAAGGCTCAAAAGAAAATATTTTGAAAATGAAAGTAAAGGAAACCATAAAATATTGTCCCAAAGGTTATGTGGTGGTGGTTAAAAGCCAGAACATGATTTGAGAAGTGAAAATTTGTTCTTAGAACAGTTCCAGCATAACATAACCCGAACACGGGGATGAAGCCTTTCTTTCTCTGGTCATGGTTTATTGACTTAAAAATTGATGCAATCAAAACGTATCAGGGCACTGATTGCAAGATATAGTTTAAACATATCTGCTCTTGGTATTCTACGCTTGGAAACCTCCCAGGATGAGAGACTAACAGATCATCTAACCCAATTATTAATTTCATGCCCATGTTACTTGTAGAGCCCTACAGAAATGAGAGCCCCTCGCATCATGACTGATCTACCACACCTCATATAAGAAATCTATGAAGTTGGAAACACATGTTGGAGGATAAGACTTTAAAATACAGCTAGTGCTAATGTTTGCAAGAAGGGTGATTTCCTTCTTCTGTCCTTGGGAAAAGGTATTGGCCATCATGGCAGAGACTAATAATTGTTCTCAGATTTGCTCTTCCTTCATCTCTAAGTATTTGCATTCCCCAAATTTTACCATTGTAGCATTTAATTGCTATTGTTGTGCAACAAACTACCCCAACATTTAGAGGCTAAAACAACTTTTTCTTATATTCACTAACCTGTGGATCAGAACTTGGGTCAGGCCTTTACCACAGGACTTGAGTGACCTCTAAATGCACCACTGACCAAGCAGTCAGAATCCCACTGACGTTCAGCTCCTCGTTTAGGAATGGAGAAGTTACACTGCAGAAGGGTGCATGGGCTTGTAGACACCTACACTTCCACTTTCAGGAAATGCGATTTGTACAGCCAATAGGTCCAAGCCAAAAGAAAGGATGCGGTGTGTTTACTGGCAGCGGGGGTTGGGGTGGGGTGGGGTGGGGTGGAGTGGGGTAGTTGTGTGGGTGGAGGGGTGGGGGGAGTGGGGTGGGGGGTGGGGGTGGTTGTAGGGGTGGAGGGGTGTCCCGTCTCTTTCCCACTTTCCTCCTATCTAACTTGACTAAATGACTGGAGGTGCAGCAGTCATAAAAGAGTGTGAATTCCCCATTACCACTGAGTACCACCAAAGCCTTCAATTGCTTGCTTTAAAAGATAGAGAAATAAAGTCCCAACTTGTTTTAACTTGTATAGCTTACATTTTTGCTGCATATGAACAATGGCACTCATAATGTAAACATCATTAATGAAGAAAGGTGATAGAAATGCGTCCTAGATTATTGGATCTATCCAACATGATAATGCTTGCATGGTAGAGATCTTGGCTAATACTGTGTTTCAATGTCACATATGAAAATCACCACATTTTCTCTTTTTTTATATTTTTAATTTTTTTAATATAAATTGGTGTTTGGCCATGAGTGTTGGGTCCCCTGGAACTGGAATTATAGACAGCTGTGAGCTGCCATGTGGGTGCTGGGAATTGAACTTCAGTCCTCTGGAAGAGCAGTCAGTGCTCTTAGCCACTGAGTCATCTCTCCAGCCCCTCACTACATTTTCTAAGCTTATTTCTTACGCACTCCCCAAATACCATTTAGAAGCATTTTTTATTTATTTTATTTTATTTTTTGGTTTTTTTCTAGACAGGGTTTCTCTGTGGTTTTGGAGCCTGTCCTGGAACTAGCTCTTGTAGACCAGGCTGGTCTCGAACTCACAGAGATCCGCCTG
>NC_022009.1:82343829-82368150 GCF_000317375.1 Microtus ochrogaster
AAAAAAAAAAAAAAAAAAAAAAAAAAAAAAAAAAAAAAAAAAAAGCACAAATGTGTAGCTCTATTTTCCTTATATTGCTATATTCTACTATATTCTAATTGAAATGATTCAAAGGGTCAGGAAAGACTTTAAAAATAAGCAACGAGGCTGATCATTCAGTGCACTCCATTGTCTGACCACCTGCCCTGACGACCCTGTACCCTGTCTGAAGGATATCAACTAACTTTGATAAGTGCTTCACAATAAATGCTGCCTTTGTCTGGGCCACCAGTAGGAAATGCACCAAGCACGCCATAGCAGAACATCTGTACGGCAGACATCCCAGCCAGGTGGCTGAAAGGCAGAATAAAACCTAGTGAAAGAAAAAGGATGTTGTAACAAACAAGGGGCAGTATTTCTTTTATCCAAAAGATAGCCAGTGTAGCTGTGTGAGTTGAACAAAAGACATCACGCACATTTCTCTTGCGGCTGAATTCTAGGGAAAGAAAAAGCCACCACCAAGGTGGAGGCTGAAGTTTCAGAATCAATTGCGCCACACCAACTCTGGGTGGGCTTGGGCGAGTGATGCGTGGGATTTGCGCAGGGAGCTCTGGTGGAGCCCGTGGCTTCGGGTCCCACGCCCTAGGTTCCCGCTGCCTTCACCCGGAGGCCACTTGCGAGGCGGCTCTTGCACCCGCCCGCCCGGTTGCTATGGTTTCCGGGGATCACGTGGGCGCGCGGGCGGGGGCGGGGCGCCGGGAGGGGGGGCGGTTCAGGAGCGGCGGGAGAGGGAGCGGGAGGAGCTGGAGATGCTGCCAACCCTCCCCGGGCTGCGCTCGCTCTGCCGCCGCCGCCGCCGAACGGAGCAGCCGCGCCGGGGGCCCAGTGCGCCGCGCTCACAGCCGGTAGCGCCGGGGGCGCTCGCTCGGGGGCCGCGCAGCCCGAGACCGGACCGCGGAGAGGGAAACGGGGCGAGGGCGGCGCCCAGGCGCCCCGGGCGTGCACAGGCAGGATGAGCATCGAGATCCCCGCGGGGCTCACGGAGCTGCTGCAGGGCTTCACGGTGGAGGTGCTAAGGCACCAACCCGCCGACCTGCTGGAGTTCGCGCTGCAGCACTTCACTCGGTTGCAGCAGGAGAACGAGCGCAAGGGCGCCTCACGCTTCGGCCATGAGGGCAGGACCTGGGGGGACGCGGGCGCCGCCGTCGGGGGCGGCACCCCCAGTAAGGGGGTCAACTTCGCCGAGGAGCCCATGCGCTCCGACTCCGAGAACGGCGAAGAGGAGGAGGAGGCCGCGGAAGCAGGGGCGTTCAACGGTGAGGACCGGCCCCCTCGCGCCCCGCGCCCCGAGACCTGACCGCCGCGCCCGCCTCACTCGCGAACCCCGCCTTGCTCTCGAACCCTGCGCTGAGCTCCCCAACCTTCCCCGCACTCTCTACCTTCCCATTCCGCCCACCCCCTCAGCACCCATTTCGGTCTCTCCCACTCGCCCACCTACTCCGCTCTCTTGTCATGCCCTCCGTTTCTCTGGAGGTGGAGAAATGAGAGGTTGCGCTCCTGCAGCCCCTCCGTCACCCCTCTTCCCCGGCCGATTTGGGGTCGGCATCTTGCTAGAAGGTTAACTTTCCCATGGTGGGAGATGGCTCAGTCTCGGAGAGGACCATTGTGCATGAAGGGCGCTTGGCGTCCTCTTTTCAGCCCTTAAATTTATTAATGGAGTGTTCGAGGAGAAAAGGCGAAACGTGTAGGACTCAGTAGGAGGAGTGTGAAATCGGACTCACCGAGGTAAAACAAATTGATGATAATAGCTGTGACATCCTTGGAATACGAATCATTTATTATTTTCCAATACCATGTGGTGGAGATATTTTTGGATGCATAACAAAGGATCATATTTAGCCAGATATCTATGGGGTCTTTGGAGTGAGGAAATAGGCCAATATTTTTCTTTCCTTTAAAAAAATCAGTATATATATATATATATATATATATATATATATATATATATATATATAGAATGGTTTTGATTTTGTTTCAAGTGTGTAGGAAAAAATAGCACCATAGGAAGTTCTAAGAGCATGTCAGCTGTCTTTAGAATGAAAAGCCAATGAGTAACCGTAAGGACTGCGCCAGACACTGAGGCTAGAAAGAATGAATGAGAGAGAAAAGGAATTTTCTTAAATAGCTGCTTTTGGCAAGTCCCACCCCTTATACTTACCAGCCTCTCCCAGACACAACAGATACACACACGTTTTACCGGCACTTGTATTTACACAATGTACCACATCCCATGTTTTTCAGGAACCCCGGCTAAAATGCCATGGTGTGCCAATGTACAAGTGTTTTCTTTGTGGTGTAAGGCAAGCGCGCATGGAGCTTTTATTTATTTATCCTGTTGGTGATTGGTGTGTCCACAGTGAATTTCATACAATGAAAACACTTAAGTGCTGTTCATTTCATTTCCTTGTGTCCCTTCCTAGGAAGATTTTCATTTCTTTGTAGCATCAGTTCCATGCTGGATGGGTTATAAAATGAATGTATTCTTAGCTCGTCTGAAACAGAGAAACCCTGGACATTAGTGCTGCTCAAATGTGAAAGAGAAGACTGCTATTTAAAATCTTAATTTGGGACATTTGGGAGCTTTTGAGGATAGGATAATCATAGTTTTAGCGGTTCTGCTAGGAAGGAGAACCAGGCAACACTGTACGTGAGAAGGGATAGCCCGCGAGGTGTAGAAAGGACAGTGGCATCTGTCCTGCATGCACGCGCACCTGTGCACATAGTGTGAATCTGTGACATGGATGCACTTGCAAGCAAGCAATGCACAAAGGGAAAGGGACTAGTGGCCTAGATGGCAGGCAACAAGGAGGTGGGGACTTAGTAAAGACCTCTGTGCACTTTAGTAATGGTGTTAATACGGCCAAAACCTTTCTGTTTAATTATCCTGAAGCACTTGCATTGATTTAATTTGTCCTTGCAAGAGTGTGTATCCTGCGCATTGGACCAAAAAAAATGCTTTTGTAAACAGTAGGGGTATTTTCTAGGAAGCTTTCTACTCTTCAAGTTATCTTTCCTATAAAAATTACTCAAGGTCAGTTGTAATAAATACCTAGCCGGTTGCACTGTTTATCCCTACCTCTACCTCCAGGGGCTCTAGAACTTTTGACCCTAACACAATTTGATGACTACCCAGCAGATAGATGTGTGTTTGGCGTTAGTACAACCTCTATGGGGGCAGGGTATATATATAGTGAATGGCCCTTTCAGACTTTGTGGACATCTTATCATCTGGATCATTTTGTTTCTCAAATAGCCCTTTAACCAAATGTACTCTCTGGAGCTTGGATTTATGCAAGGTTATAATTTACCTACACCTGGTCAAAGGGGGAATATATATACATATATAGCCATACACACACGCATGCACACACACACACACACACACACACACACACACACACACACACTTTAACACAGAACCGTTTGTGGAAAAGATCACGTGGGAAATTGACCAAATACCTACAAACCTATTAAGGTGTTTCTATATCCAGGAGAATGCTGAAGAAACCCCCCCACACACGCACACACACACACATGCACACACATACATGCACACACACACACACACACCGACTCATTCTCTTGGCACAGTAGAGAGTAAGCATTGACGACAGTCCCTGATACACAGCACAGGGTTACAGAATCAATGACGTTTACACTTCACATGCAGCCTGAAGTTTGATTGAGAAAATAGCATTTAGTACCCATCTTAGAGAGCTTTTATGAATAGGTAAGACATAGGGTTTTTTTTTCCTCTTTTCTATTTTTTCCTTTTGGTCAACAAACATCTCAAGTTTTCTGATACCCACAGTGCCCTGACCACACTTTGAAAACACTGGTCAGTGGATCTTGATGACCGTGACTGTAAGGTAGCCCCTCTTCTTATTAATGGTTAGAGAAAGGGCTGACATTTGTTGACATTTTTGGTGTGTTAGGTCCTCCGTAAATGCCTTAGTTCATTACCCCAGCTCCATGATACTAATGAGGCTGTCAGTTATTCTGTATTTCAGGGCTAGTGTGCTGCAGGCCAGAGCTGTCACAGGTGTGCCTGACTTCGTCTCTGTGCTCTTGTCTGCCAGGTTTATTTAGGGCCAACTGGGCCTGTGCTAGCCCCTTTATAGCAAACTCTCCTGGATACCTAATATATTTTCTTTAAGGCTTTGGACAGTTAACTTGTTTGAGGTCATATGCAGAACTCAAAGTACCAGAACCGGACTTTAAAAAACAAATCTGTTTGACCTTGAGGCCCAGATCATCAGAAAGTTCTTAAATGAGATTTGTTCCATGGCTTGACTCACAGGTTGGGTGTCCCGGGTTTTTTCCAGTACTGGTAATGGGTTTGCATTGTTGGCTCTTGACTTCTCTCGTGAATCATTTTCATATACGTGGTGGTATTACAATAGCTTGAGGTTAAAAGGCAAGTGTTTGACCACGAAATTGTTACCTATTAGACGCTTACAAAGATCAAGTCTATGACCTTGAGCTCCTGTATTGTGGTTTAACTAGAAAACTAGGTACCTGAGGTTATTGGAAAAGTGGTCTGATCCATTATTGCAGCGATGTGGCCATAGATAGGGCCAGATGCATGAAGGGGGCCTTTACCTCCTACTTGCCCATCTCATGGATTCTTTTATTTGTTGATAGAGTTGCTATCTGTTCTTACCTGTTCATGCAATGCCTTTTTTCGGGGGCAGAGGTTATCACCTGATCCTGGGTTTTAGGCAGCCATAGTTGGTAGAATGTTAGTAGCTTATGGTGGCTCTCTAGGGAAATTTATAGAAACTAGAGTGGAGGCTGCTTGTCATCTGCTCTGCCTGCCTCACCTGACACGTCTGCCTTCTATGCCAGGGTAGTCTCCCCAAAGCTGGCTCTGATGGGTTAACAGTAGGACAAACTGTTCAATCACTATTAATTTGGAGTAATATGAGTGGTAATTAGACAGGCATCATGGCTGGGTCGTATATTGCTCAGAATAAAGCAAATATAGTTCAAATTATCCTGATGAATTGACAAATTACAGAGGGTCACTGGCGGAGTGGACAACGCGGGATGAACTCCAGCAGTATATAGAACTAGTCTTCTATGTTGCAGGGAAAAAGAACTAAAATTAAAAATAGAAGCACAGCCAAAAATGTAGAACCATACAGCAAGAATATCAAATATTTGTATGTGTGCACATGCGCGCACAGACAGACAGACACACAGAGATTTCCAGGTAGCAACTGAGCCTGTTAAACATTTGAAATCTTTGTCAGAAAACTTTGATTTGGAGGGGAGAGGCGAGGGGTTTGAGACAGGGTTTCTCTGTAGCTTTGGTGCTTGTCCTGGAGCTAGCTCTGTAGAGCCAGGCTGGCCTCAAACTCATAGAGATCCTCCTGCCTCTGCCTCCTTTGTGCATAGAAGCAGGCAGCTTGTTGGTTCCCAGTTCATTTAGCCCTGAAATAATCACACAGAAACTGTATTAATTAAATCACTGCTTGGCCCATTAGCTCTAGCTTCTTATTGGCTAACTCTTACATATTAATTTAACCCATTTCTATGAATCTGTGCATTGCAGATCTAGCTCTTAGCACGTCTATCTCTGGAGGCAGCTCCATCTCATCTCCCTGACTCTGCCCTCTTTCCTCCCAGCATTCAGTTTAGTTTTCCCTGCCTAGCTAAGTTCTGCCCTGCTATAGGTCCAAAGCAGTTTCTTTATTTTTAATGGTAATCACAGCACACAGAGGGGACTCCCACATAATTCGTGCTGGGATTAAAGGTGTAGACTACTATCTCCCAGCTCTCACTTTGATTTTCACAACTTCTAAGTAGTATGGGATGTACAAGATACAGTTAGATCTTTTTGAACTAATTTCATATGTGTGTAAAATGCATTACTCCACCCACTGCTCTTACCGCTCCTATAGCCAGCATGGTCAGTCTCTTTCCCACGTGTGTAACCTGTGGCTTTGTATTATAACCCATTTTATTAACCAGGGCCATCTGTGAGAGCCTTGGGTAGACCTGTCCATTGGTGCCTAATGAGGTCACAGGGGGTACACAGCTGAAGGCAGCTGCACCCCGTGCCTGACTCTCAATATCAACTAGTTTAATGCTAAGAGGTAGGCCTCTTTATGTCTTTAAGATCAAGTGAAATTGGAACGTTAGGCCTTGTGGTCATGGTGCAGATTCAGAGAATAAGGTTATTTATCATAATAAGTGATTGAAGGGGAGGGAAGAGTATCAGATGTGTCTGTAGAAACTCCCTCATGCAATTTTAAGCACATGTTCTTTACTCCTGAGTGCTGGAAAGTAGAAGCCTGTCTGAAATGGTTCCCGTGATTTCCCATAAGCTGGAGGGTGAAAGCAGGAAAAGGCAGTTTGCTGGCTTTACAAGAAGGTGCAGAATGTTCTCAACTGGCTCTTTCTTTAAGCTTTTGAGTTCACGGTCACTTTAAGGAATCCCTGTGTGGGCTGACTGTTGAACTGGCCTTGGCTGACCCGGAACTTCCCACGTGAGTCAGGCTGGCCTTGAGCTCTGATTGTCTCTGCCTCCCAAGTGCTGGGATTACAGGTTACACACGATCTACTTCCCTGTATGCTTCACTGCAAACCTGCACTTTCTGGTGCCTTTTGTCCACCAGAAGATCCGAGACAAAGCAGCCAGTCATCAGCGCTTGCCTCCCAATGTGTTGCCAACAACAACTGATAAAAGACATGCATTTTTGGCTTTCCAGTTGTTTTGCACAATAGACAAAAATTATAAGAGCCTTTAAAAATATTAGATTTATGATTTATTTTAAGTGTATGAAAGTACTTCTTACATCTACATATGTGCATACTGTGTGTGTGTGTGTGTGTGTGTGTGTGTGTGTGTGTGTGTGTTGCCATCAGAGGTCAAAAGGTATAGGATATCCTAGAACTGGAGTTACAGATTGTTAGGTTTGTGGGTGCTGGGAACTGAACCCAGGTCCTCTGTGAAAGGAGCAAGTGCACTAAACCATGGAGCCATCTCTCCAGCCCATTACAAGAGCCTCACAATATATTTTGATTTTTCAAATATATTTAGTCAGTTTGAAAACATTTGTAAAGGTTATATTTTGGTAGTAATTTTAAATTCAGGCATTCGTGGAGAAGTGCCATATTGATAAGCATTTGATATGCCATCGCCGTGATAGCCCAGAATTCATAGTGAATATTAAGTGAGTTAATATTTGTAAGGTCGTTAGGGCAGTGTACAGCAAGCACTAGTTACCTGTCAGAAACCATAACTGATAGGAACTCTACAGAGTAGTGTTATCATTGTTTTGTTTGGAAGCCAGTCTGGTCTTAATTTTTAGAAAGCTAAGGGAGAACATTTGGGGTGCTATGACTCCCTTTGGGATTTAATACAAACCTGCATTGTACAGTCATAAATGCTGTACCCTTTCAGCTCACAACTGTAGGAAAGAGGTTTTTGTAGTTAATGAGACTGTGTGGTTTTGGGCAGCTTTAAATCCTGAAATGGATTATATCATTCATGCCAGACGCTAAAAATATTGAAGGCAATATTTTAGTTACAAGTATAGTCCAGTAGTAGTACCATAGAAGATTTGTGGTGTTCAGAGTAGAACAGTTATTCTTTTCTGTGACAGGTATTAGGGGTTGAAACTGAAACACCAGAGGCCTTAAAGTAATCTCATTTCTCCTGTTATCCACCAATAACTGCTTTGCAGAGGGAGTCAAGGGAGAGCAACAATCTGGCTGGGGGAGGGGGGAGGTGTGAGAGTGAGAAAGTAAGAGGCCAATCAGTGGGGCATGTGAGAAACTGAGGCAGGGTCCTAAAGGATGGTGGGTGGGGCTTGGGGTGCTTCCCAACCTGCCTGAGTTAAAACCAAGCTTTCTTTCTGTAAGACAGTTACAAGCTTTCCATTGAGGCTGCACAGGTGCCCCAGCGAGGAGTAAATGTTGCATGGTTATTTATTGTTACAAATCTCACTCCCTGGATTCCAGTAAATTTCCAGCTGTCAAGATTTTGTTTATAGCTGTGTTAGAAAAAAAAGTGTGTTTCCTTTTCAGCCTCTCAAATACCATCAGAAAAACACTGAATCTGTCTATTAGGAGTTTATTTATGATGTCTGAAGCAAGCCATTTGTCAGCAGTAGTAGCCTTAGAGAAGGCCCCCAATGGAGGCTGGGGATTGATGGGACATCTCAGAGTGAGGAGGGGAGGACTGAGCACAGGAGACTGAAGTAATTGACTACAGTCTCTGTCAGGTGTCCAGAGCGCCAGAAGGAGCCACCTGTTAGAAGGAACAAGTGGGTGTGGAAAGCAGAGAGCTGAGCCTGCGCACTGCCTCCACAGAGGCTAAGAACATCTCCCCTCCCTCCCTCCCTCCCTCCCTCCCTCCCTCCCTCTTTCATTAATTTCTTCCTTTTAAAAAGTCACGATAATTCTCTTAAGTTCCTCTGAATCTATGAATTCTTTTGTGAGAAATTGTTCATAGAGCTTGTGTGTGATGCGTGTGTTTAGGTGAAGCAGTCAAGAGGCAGTTCCTGTCTGGGTACAGTGGGTCCAGGCTTGTAAGTTTAGCCTTGTTCATAGGTCAGTCTGTGTGCTGTTTGTATTAACTCCTCTATTATGAATTCTTTTTCCCCTCCTTTGGGCTGCAAGGGACATTCCAAAAGCTTGGACTAAAGAAAAGAAGTATATGTTGTTTTAGAGTTTTATTTGCTCTGACTGCTTTTCATTGCAACAAAACTTTATAATAAGTAAAATGATAATAATAATAATAATAATAATAAATAATTAAAAGCCATAGCGCAGTGATATTGCTGGATTTGGCCATGTTTTGGCCTTTTGCAGTTCTGTCTATACTGTCTAGTTGTGACAAACCCCAACAGTAAACCCTCCCTGTGATATGATTATTATTATAATTATTTTATGAGATCAATTTTTGTCTCAGAAATTCTAAACACCTTAGACTATTTCATTATGTAATTTTTGGAAATAGCTAAAGCTAAACATTTCAGGTTAAGGTTTAAATGAAAACAAAACAGTTTTAAAAATTCAGCTCCGTGTTTGAGGCCAGCCTAGTCTACAGAGGGAGTTTTAGGACAGCCAGGTCTACGCAGAGAAACCCTGTCTTTCATAAATAAATAAATGATAAATAATAACACAGAGAAACCCTGTCTAAGATAAACAAACAAACAAACGAATGAATGAAATTTAAAATCAGAACAAAAATAACAGGAAGAATCAGCTATGAACACAGTTGGTGCTGCGTCTACGAATGTTCTAGCAGTAGGTTCTGCCATGTGTGGCTTAATATGTTTGGAAACTTTAAAAAAGTCATTCCAGTTGCTGCTGTTTAAAAATGTTTCTTGATTTAAAAAAGACAAAAGATCAAAATATAAACACACATTCCACATGAAAGTGAAGCCAAGAAGATATGCTGTGTACAGTTATGCCTGTGTCTGTTTGGTTTGGGTCTGGCATTGTTTACTTTACATCAGCTGTTCCAAGACGGAACAGTTCACGGTAGTGCTACTGAGGGATTTGTCTTCAGGGAAAAAGCTTCCATTTATTTAAATACTAGTAGACCCCGAAAGCATCCTTCTAAAAGGTCAAGTTAACTT
Organism: Microtus ochrogaster; assembly: GCF_000317375.1. NCBI lineage: Eukaryota > Metazoa > Chordata > Mammalia > Rodentia > Cricetidae > Microtus > Microtus ochrogaster. The sequence continues at coordinate 82,353,465 of NC_022009.1, forward strand.
AAAATATGACTCAGGCATTTCATTCCTACCCTTGTAGAGGGCTAATGTTAAATGGTGTCGTTTTATTTATTAATAATTATTTTGAACATCTGGGGCTCCTTACATCCCCTTGCTAAACACGGGCTGGTGCTTCATCTTCCCCAATGTAAGTGGTGGAGCCAGGATTCTGAGCTGGCAGCTGTGTTCCTACCCACCCAGGTCGTTCTAGGTGGTGCTGTGATCTGTTTTCAGCTCTCACTGAAGTAACAGGGTTTAGAGACCGGAATGAGCTACCTATCCGTGCCCTGGGAAACATGCAGCCCAGCCTTTCACTGGTCCAATTACTTCATCCATTCCACCCAGATGAGTACTTCCTGTACTTCCATAAAATATTTCAGAACCATGATATTTAGAAATATGTTAGAAATAGTGTTTGTTTTGCAAACTTCACTGTATTATGCCTTAGCTAGAAAAAGTATTGGGATGTATACTCCCAATATGTATTTATAAATTTTATAAGTGCAGCAATATATTAACTTACTGCATGTATGAAGTGTCCCACAGTTTGTGATTCAGAGAGGAGGAGGTCTTTGTGGACTTGTCCTTGTGTTTCCTTTGCCTTAAAGTCTTGCTTTCTGTACACTTTGAAGACTCCAACTGTAAATGCCACAGCTGGGGACTCTGTTAGCGGGTGATTCAGCGTCCAGACCACAGAGGACCCACAGAGAGCCATGGCGGTAGTTGTATGTGTGCACAAACACAGAAGTTTAGTGGAATGTGGAGGGAAATTTCGTCTTATAATAAAGATATAAATCACTTTACTCAATCTCTCCTGTAAATCTGTATTCCTCTGTGTACCGTGAACTCTGACTTATCTTCTGTGGGCATTTTCAATGATGTTACTTATGTTTAATTAGGGATTGCTAAGTTTTAAGTAGTGGAAGAAAGACAAAGCCTTAAGATAAATTCAGTTTCCTAGAAGATCTCAGAAATAACACCCTGTCCTGAGCCTGCTTCCCCTCTCCATGTCCTGAGCCTGCTTCCCTCTCTGCGGCTTTCAGTGAAATCAGATGTCATCTCAGGTTTCCCCATGGATGCTGGTGGTGTCACCTGTCCTTCCTCACGGGAGCTTTGCAGATTGTAAGCCACAGGAAGGGCAGGAGGGAAACACTGCTTTCTAAGAGTTTTCCTCTGTGGGTTGCACTTTGCCAGTTGTGGGTGGTCAATTTTTTTCTTCAATTAAAACTCAGCTGAATATTTAATGCCTAATATGAAACACATGTACATGTAAAAGGCACGAAACCTTCCCATGCATGTAAATGGTCAGCCAGGTGCTTGCCTGCTAACACTTACATACTTCAAAGTGTTTAAAGGTAATTTCATAAAATATAAAAGCTGTAGTCTATTTTCAGTTCAGTCTCAAAGACTTAGATTTCGTTATCTTAAAAACAAGGCTATTTTATCTTTGAACCTGACCTTTGATTGCTCTATAAACTGTAGAGAACACAGGCAATCATGACTTGCCTGTAAAGGTTTCATATTCAGGGTGACAATTGAGGTAATGTTTTTGTTCCCACCTCAACTCCCCCCCCCAAAAAAAAACCCAAAAGAATGGTAAGAAAGCCACAAGTTAAAACATGATTTTTATACCACCCTCTCCTTTGAGAAACAGGCCAAGTTATTAGACTAAAGAAGTTTGTGTTTATAAATCCCCAAATGTATGTTTGTACCTCAGCTTGAACACTTCAGGACAGAGTAGATAGGAAGACTTAAAATGCTGCTTTATTTAAATGAGACAGGTGCTCATAGTAAAAACAGGAATGCATGCCTGAAATATAAATTAATTGGGAAAATCTTTGTGCTGCATTGACAGCTTGACTCCATTTCTTCCTGTAAAAGTAAGCTCACTGAGGGGCAGATTTAGACGTCTCCAAGTTAACACTGCTTTGTAGTTTATTACTAGAACCTTAATTCTATACTTATTCAACTGTAAATCCCTAGTATCTTAACATGGTTTAGAAGGAGATGAAGGGTCCTTTTGGGTCTTAGCATACAGATGTAGTTGCTCACAGATGTTTGATTTTGTAATTTTAGTTGTGAGCCTACCCTTTAATGACTGAGCCATCTCTCCAGCCCCAGGTCTTTCATTTCTAAATTGACTCTTAACAAAGGTTACACAGGAAACATTAGACTTTCAGTTTTTACTAATTTCATAGTAGTTGCTTTGTATTTCTTTAAAGAGTATTCAAAATGTATTTTAGCGTTTGAACTTTAACAAAATCTCATTTGTAAAATGTATTTTATGGCTGGGTGATGGTGGTGCATGCCTTTAATCCCAGCGCTCTGGAGGCAGATATCTGAGTTCGGGGTCAGACTGGTCGGCTACAGAGAACTTCTCCCGAGGACAGGTAGTTTCTGAGATTCCAATGGACTGAATGCGCAATCTATCATGCCAAATTTGGAAAAATGTAAAATCATTCTAATATTTACTAAAATTTGCTTCTGGACTGGAGAGGTGGCTCAGCCATTTAAGACTAGGCTCACACACAAAAAAAACCATTAACATTTGCTTCTTTTGAGAAATGGAATTTTTAAAGTATAGTATGTTTTTAAAGCGGGTATTTGTTTATTCTCAGCTTTAATATATAAGGCATTCAGTTTTAACATCTAGTACAATGAATATTGATGGGTATAATCTAGATAAGCAGAACTTCAAGAGTCTAAAGAAACTTAGAAATCAAAAAATTTTGACAGCTATTGCCTGAGAGAGAGAAGGTGGGGTTGCCTTCTCTTCTTCCACCCCTTGAATTCCAGGGATCCAACTCTAACAAGTGCCTTGTCACACTGAACCATCTTGCCAGTCTGAGAATGTGATTTTCAGCTTGCATAATTTATTGATTCATTTTCGTGGTTTTTTTATTGCTCTTCTGAGGCAGCACCTCTGTATGTTGCCTAGGCTAGCCTTCAATTCCTGAGCTTAAGCTATCCTCCTGCCTCAGCCTCCAAAATACACAAGACTACAAGCAGATGCAGCATCATTGTGCTTAGATTTCCCGTTAATTTCTAAATTGGTTTCCATGGATGCATGATTATAACTAAAGTCTCTATTCCATTTATTGATCTAGCTATCTTCCCATCAATCTCTCTCTTTATTAGTAGGACTTCATACTGATCTGGTTGGATGATATGGTAACACCACCCTTTGTCTTTCAAAATTGCTTACTTGAAGGCCTTTATTTTATAGAAATTTTAGAACAAACTCCCATTTTGTATAAGATCTTCAGTGAGTGTTTTGTTGGAGTTGCATTGAATTATAGAAATTTATAGAGAACAGATGTTTAATTATAATGACTTCTATCCATGAACATAGTATCTCTCTTTTTATTCTGTCATCCTCTCAGATTCTTTGATTTTTATTTTGTTACTTTTTTTCAGAGGAGTTTTCTATCTTTTGTTGGTTTTATTCTTAAATATCTTATCACTTTTGTTATGACATCTGGAATTTTTCTATTGCATGTTCTGTGGGTTTTTTTCCTATTAGGCATTTTAACCAAAGATAGAAACTTAGGTATTATCAACAAAGAAGTCTTAAGAGTAGCTGATCAGCAACAGAACAGAGCTCAGTAGTTTTAGTTATTAGGGAAGTGAGGTTTAGAGTTGTAAGGAGATATCATTACGTATGTACCAGAGGGGCTGAGTGTAGGCTGTGATGTGGGACAAGTCATCTATGCATGCTGTAAACCTACCTATGCATGCTGTAAACCTACCTATGCATGCTGTGAACCTACCTATGCATGCTGTAAACCTACCTATGCATACTCTAAACCTACCTATGCATGCTGTAAACATATCTATGCATGCTGTAAACCTACCTATGCATGCTGTAAATCTATTTTACGCATGCTGTAAACCTACCTATGCATGCTGTAAACATATCTATGCATGCTGTAAACCTATCTACACATGTTGTAAAAGGATAACAAAGTAGACAGGAAGACTGCATGCCTGTTACACACACAGTCACCTATGGCTATCCAATGGCCCTGTGTCTCAGCGTTCTTCAAGAGCCACAAAAGTATAGGTTTATAAATATTTTGTGACCTGGAAACAAGTCATTGTCCACCAACAGGAAAACAGAGGAATAAATTACAACATTCTCGTTCAAAGGGAAACTGGTAAGCAATAGGAACAGATGAGCTGCTGAGGCTGCCAGCAGGAAGAGCGAACCTCACATTTAAAGGACGTTCCCAGACAGGTAAAATGCAGCAGATGTGTGGGAATTTAATGGAGCTCCCATAGGACGGTGGGAATTGACTCACAGGTATAGAAACTGTCCAGTGTTGAGATGCTTAAATCTGCATTGGGGTGTTGTGTGCGTAGCTTAGGACACTTGTCAAGGCTCATCCAATGGTACATGTCACTGAAGGTTAATTTCACCTCAACTAAAGAAAAGCAGGAACATGGATGGTGTTGGAATCTTTTTTTTTTTTCCTGGTCTTCCACTGAGACATGCCTTTACTGTGATCGTATGTTTCCCTTTTTATGTTTTAGACCAAGATCCAGGCTCCATTTTCATAGTCACGGGGCATAAATGAGAATGATGTTTGATGTTTGAGGGAAACAAAGCCAAAGAAAGGGTTGTCAGTTTTTGCTGCTTTTAAATCTTTTGAATGTTTCCAGCCAGTTCCGTAATGTGTGAGTCTCACCAACTTAACACTTCATTAACTATCGCCTTCCTTTATCCGAATGGTCTTTAGGAGTCAGGGAGTACCTCCTTGTCGGTAACTTTCTGTCAGTATAGTTCATTCAGACTTGTTGGTCCTAATGTGTGTGTGTAAGTGCTGGGGATTAGTGGCCAAGCAGAGCAGGGAAGACCTCAGCCCTGTGGAGTTAGTGTAGGAAGAAATGGGCAATACAAAATAGAAGATATCTTTAGATAGCTGTTTGCTGTTCACCACTGGAAGAGTTGAACTGGGAAGGCATGAGGAGCAATGAAAGGCACTGCTATACACGGTGTGTTACACTGTATAACAGCGACAGGGACATCTTCATTCTTCGGAGACCCAGGGAACTCCACTGTGGGTATGCTGTAGGACTGTTTTTAGGAGGAGGTCATTGTCACACCCCTTCTTGTTTGTGTAGTTATTCATTTCAAACTTCTATGTTTTTCAAAATGGCCTTTGTAGTGACTTTATGTATGTGTGGTAATTTGAACTCTCAGCTTCTGAAATCACGAGTCCGGTCTGGATTATTCCCCTCCCACATGGAAACAACCCTTTGCCTTTATCTCCGCTGTACCCAAGCTTTGGAGGAGAACTTAGTGCATGGAGATGCAGAGGTTGAATTTCTGTAGTAGGACAGCGCCCTTTTCCCAAGAAGAGAGTATTTAAAATCTGGAGAGAGTTTGGGAAACTTTTTCCTTGGCCTTTGTCCCTGCCTTGCGTCTGTGTGGTTTCATGAGGTTAGTCATGTTGGGACCGTCAGTTGAAACTGTTTTCTTTTCTCCCACGGAAGGCAGCATTGTTGGCAAGGCCCTCGTGAATTACAAAGAGAAGACTCATGTTCACTCATATACACAAATGTGCTTTCCTAGTTAATTTGTTGCTTCCTATAGTGATATTTTAAAATATCAGTTTATTTGGAGGCATTTGGTTTAACAAGCAGAACAAGATTGTAGGCCTTTTCAGTGATCCTTCAAGTTGGACCTTTCTAAATGCTGAAGCACTGTCTCAGTTCACCCTGTCCTGCTTCTAGCCACAATCCATGTGAGCTGGTTGGATGGAGACCTGGCCTGTATCCCTGCTGCAAACAGTGTTCCTCAGATGCCCACACCTCACACGGCCACCTAAAGCTAAAGCTGACCATGAACCATGTGGTTTATAATCCATGTCTCAGCAGTTAGGGTTTGGAGAAGCCCCCTCCCATTGGGATTCTGCCCTGGTGTTCCCCTCTAGAGGCCAGTATATGGTATTTCTGAAGTACAGAGCAAGAGCTTGTGGGACTGTAATGAGTATCTTCAAGTATTTGTAGGAGTGATAGAAACCCACCGGCTTTTAGTAGAATAATAGAAAATAAATGCTATTTTGGGGACCAAGAATTGATTATGTACAAAGTATACATGAAAGGATGGGAATCAGCACAAGGCACCCAAGACCAAGTTCTCAGCACAAAGAATCTTCATTTGCCCCAGGGAGACAAAAGGCAGGGAAAGTGAGACAAGGACAGGAGATGGAGGACAAGGGAGAGGGGACAAAGGATTGCCTCTATGGTGTGGGAGGTCCTTCTGTCTGTGTGTTGCTTTGATTGATTAATGAATAAAGGAACTGCTTTGGGCCTATAGCAGAGCTGTAGGGGAACAGAGATGGGGGGAGGGACTAAAGGAAATGCTGGAGGAAGAAGGTGGAGTCAGGGGACACCGTGAAGCCACCACCACTGGAGACAGACACTGAAACTTTGCTGGTAGGCCACGACCTCGTGGTGATACACAGATTAATAGAAATGGGTTAATTTAAGAGGTAAGAGTTAGCCAATAAGAAGTTAGAGCTAATGGGCCAAGCAGTGATTTAATGAATACAATTTCTGTGTGATTATTTCGGTTCTGGGCAGCCAGGACGAACAAGCGGTTCCTTGCCGTTAGGCCTCTAGATAGAGGGGAGACAGGTGTGACCCAAAGGCAAATGGCAGTCTATACAAGTGATGTGGGATTCCCCTCTGGATGCTGTGAATATGTGTTATTACCATTGGTTAATAAATAACTGCTTTAGCGAGTGGCTTAGCAGAGTAAAACCAGGTGGGAAGTCTGAACAGAGATATAGAGAGAGAGTAGGTGGAGTCAAGGAGATGCCATGTAGCTGTCAAAAGAGACAGATGCTAGATCTTTACCAGTAAGCCACAGCCTTGTGCCAATACACAGATGAATAGAAATGGATTAATTTAAGATGTAAGAGTTTGTTAATAAGAAGCCTGAGCTAATAGGCCAAGCAGTGTTGTAATTAATACAGTTTCTGTGTTATTATTCGAGTCTGGGTGGCCAGGAATTAATGAGCAGTCTCCACCTACAAAATACAGGAAAAGGGGGAAACCCCTTGTTAGGATGAGCTGGTTTGTTTTGATTGGGCTTGTTAATTAGAGTAGCCAAATGGGGATCTTTTGAATGCTGGACTTCAATACCCGGATATCTGGACCTTCATGGTCAGCCTTAGGAGAAGAAAGTGGCCAAATAAGGGAACAGACCTTGGTGGCTAGCTCTAGGAATATAATATTCTAACAGTTTAGCAAGGCAGAGGGGATGGGGGAAAGGGTAAAGCCTGCCAGAGCCATATTTACCTTGTTCTGTCCACTAGAGCCCTTCAGTACGTATTGGGTGCTACTTGGAAAAATATTTTGTTGATCTTTTAAAATTTTAGTTTTTTTCTTGGTTCAAGGGTGAACTTTATTTGATTTTTTTAAACATTGATATATGTTAATTCATTCTGAACTGGATATTTATTCTGTCAAAAATAATTAGCTTATGCATTTCCATTTACAATTTGACCATCTTTTATTTAGTTAACTAACAGATATAAAAAGTGTTTATTTCTTAAAAAGAGAGAGAGTAACTATTATGAGGACAGGAATGCTAATTATTCTACAGAATCTAAGAGGGTTGAATGTATTTTACTCCAGGGCATATGAACACTGTTCTGCAAAAAGGTCCAGTGTGCCTCTAGTACAGATGGGGTGCCTGAGTGTGTGTGTGTGTGTGTGTGTGTGTGTGAGTGTGCGCGCGTGCGCGTGCGCGTGTGTCTGTGTGTGTATGTGTGTGCGCCTGTGAAAAGAGAGATAGTAAGAGGGAGAGAGAGTATGCAAGAGAGAGAGCACACACAAATCACGATTCAGATCCTATTTGTTTAGCTTGGAATGTCTCCAGCAGCATCATGCCCAGAGATGAAAGCAGTGTCCGTGCATTTTGAAGACAGGTCTCCTTGCTTTGTGCTTTTAACTGACTTCTGTTTTATGAACTATCTTGCTTTTCAACCTTTACCGAATTCCTCTTTCACCTGTTTTTCTAAGTTAGGTAAGCCCTGGAAGCAACTGTATGTGGAACTCTGAAGAGACTTGGTTCAGCCCTTCAGGGGCAGAGACTGTTAGAATCCCCCCTCCCCTGCCCTGTGCCTGTGTCCATCCTTGCAGCCAGGAATGAGGCAGAAGCAGAGGCTTGCTCTGTGTACTTTCCAGTTTATCGATCCATCTGGTGGGTATTGACTTAGCACGTTTTACGTGCCAGGGCAGCGGGTACAGAGGAAGCGCTCAGGCAGAGGTTCTCCGGGGGAAAGGAGGCATGCCTTCAGTTCACCTCAGGTGTGGGAACTTTGCCTCTTGCTCTAGGTAAAGGAGGACAGTTGTCTGGGTTCCTGGGAGCACAGGAACCAAAGAGAGTTTAGTGGCACACAGTGTGTCAGCAAGAGGATCATACCGTTCAGATTTAGTAATCAAAATTAAGCAATTCATCAGATTCTATGGGAGTGATTCAGTGGGCCAGCAGCACGACCCAGGGCCTCTTTTGTGGGCTTTCGCCGTAGTGACATGTGCATCGCCACCCTGGTCTTCCCTGGCGTGGCTCCTGAGAGGGCGTGCAGGTCATTGCTGGTCAGATGCACACTTACTTCCAGTCTCCTCCCCTATGCTGCTAACTAGATTAAAATTTCAGAAAAAAACACGATGTCTTAACTTCCTTCCTACAAGTCTATGCAGAAAAGACTTGTTGCTTTGTCTCTTAAAGAGAATATGGGGGTATAGATATGAGGGACTGGAATTTTGCTAATTACCAACACTGTACATGTTGTTGACAGGGCAAACCACCTGCCCTGTCACGACCCATCTGGTTAACTGTCCATTCCTTGACCCCATTTATTGTGAAGATCATCTTCACGTGGCTTACACGTTCACAATTCGAAGGTAGATCCAGACTCTCGAAAGCCTGTCAGGGAGGGACACACGAAGGAATGTAATTTGTGGTGTTTAGGTAGATATGGACTTCAGCATATGAGGAAGAAGACAACATGGTTAGACTCTCCCACCTGTGTGGGACTTTGAAGAACATGAATGTTGTGGATGGAGTCTGGCCAAATGGATTGTTCTGGTCACTCACATACCACAGACTGCATGACAGCAATGGGATAGCTTTCTAAAATCATGTCAGAGTAAAATTCCAGACAAAATATAAGAAAGAAGGAAGGGAGGGAGGGAGGGAGGGAGGGAGGGAGGGAAGAAACTTAATCTTTTGATTCATATGATAGTTCTTCTGGGGAAGTTAAAAAAACTATTATTTCTATACATATGTGTTCATGGTGTGTGTGCGTGTGTCCGTATGTGTGTGCGTGTGTGTGTGCGTGCGTGTGTGTGCGTGTGTGTGCGTGTGTGTGCGTGTGTGCGTGTGTGTGTGCGTGCGTGTGTGTGCGTGTGTGTGTGCGTGTGCGTGTGTGTGCGTGTGCGTGTGTGCGCGTGCGTGTGCGTGTGCGTGTGTGTGAAGGAGAGAGAGAGTACACATGGAAGCACAGAAGTTGGGGACAGCTCTATGAAGTTTACTCTTTCCTTTTCTCTTTACATGTTCTAGGGATGCTAAGCCATCTTGACAGCCCACTACTAGGGAAATCTATATATTAAAACTGTATAAAGTAGTCATGTGTATTTCTATGCACAGTTAGTATCTAGGCTCAGATGGTTACAAATAGACTCTTGCAGACTTGACTGTCTAGCAGGTTATTGAAAAGCCATACAGGGGCTCGCAACATGATTTATTTGTGAAAGAGCTTACTATGCAAAGTTTGAATCTAAGTTTGGATCCCTGAAAAACACATAGAGCCCTGTGAGAGTGAGCCTGGAATCTCAGTGCTCCTCTGTGGACATGGGAGGCAGAGACAGCAGGATTCCTAGAAGCTTGTAGCCAGCTAGCTTGGAATATGTAGAAGGGAAAAAAAAAAAAAGACAAAAGCAAAAACTAACAATTCCAAGAGACTGTCTCAAACAGGGTGGAAAGGGAGCTTGAAAACTGAAGGTTGCCCTCTGCGCGCATGAACACACACAGTATCCACACACACAAAGATACAATAATAACAGGTGTCGTACAGAACACAACCCTGGGATGCAGGACTATCCTTTTGTCAGGAGTGTTCAGAGGTTGACTGTCACGGTTGTGCTCTGAGTTAGTCTGACAATTAAAATAGTTCCCACAATTTCAGAAGACATATCTGGATGTATAGGAGTATGGTGGGATGTATGGATGTCATGTTCAAGACCCTAGGCTTTGATCCCTTCCGAAAGGAAAAGACTCTCTAGATGATAGGATTAAAGAAAAATGGAGAGACGTAAGACCCCTGGCCTGGAGAACATACCACACCGGAGGCCGCTGTGGCTTCTGACGAGGCTGGCGGGCTGGGGCACTGAGTAAGGGGTCTGTGTTCCGTCCCAGGGCTGTAATTGGCCTTTTACCTTCACCTGTCCACGCTCCCTCGCCAGCATTCCTGTGGTTGGATTAATCTCTGCTGTCTCAAGTCATTGTCCTTGTAAGCCTTGGAGGGAGGCTCTGTTGGGACTCCCTTCTTAAGGATACAAAAAGGGGTTTAAAGTATTCATAAAAACCATGGGTATTGTGTGTGTGTGTGTGTGTGTGTGGTGTGTAAACAGTTTACCTAATTAGATTTGTTTGCATAAGTAATTTGTTTCTGCTGAATTACTATAGTATATAAATATAAATAAGAATTTTGTTTCTTGAACAATATGGAGAATATAATTTTTCTATCATATACTAGATTGATTGAGACAAGGTCTCATGATGTGGCCGTTTGGCCTGAAGCTCCTCACGTAGACAGGATTGGCTTTGAACTCAGAGATCTGCCTGCCTCTTCTTCCTCCGTGCTGAGATGAAAGATGTGCACCAGCCTATGTATTGTTTTAATAGGTGGCTTTTGAGTTATTTCACAAGGTTAACCCTTTACGTTAGTGAAGATTGGTACGGAGGAAAATGCACTGACCTCTCGCTGTACAATTTCAGAACTCAGAACCTCCCTCCCCTCCCCTCTCTTCTCCTCCCCCACCTTCCTTTCTGCAGTGTTTCTAGATTTTTGGCCTCAAACTTTGCTGCAGTGTGTGTGTGTGCGTGTGTGCACACGTGTGCGTGTGTGCATGTGTGTGTGAGAGAGAGAGAAAGAGAGAGAGATCTATCACAAGTTCATCTCTTTTAAAAAATTTCACTGTAGCATTTCCTTATCAAAATCCCATAGAGATAATGAAGTTTAAAGCTTGGAGCATCTGCCTCACGTAGCCTTTCTCCAAATCCTTGTTCCTGTGCCAACATAACTCTTCATGGAACCACAGTGCTGAGAATTGTGTCTTCTCTGTCTCTGTAGCGTAAACAGCCTTCGTAATTGCTGCTTTAGAAGTCTTAAAGTGTTAACACATAGCATAGCAGACCCATGATTTTTTGAATACACATGCTGGCCCTTCTATGTAATATGAATCACCCATCTATCCATTTCCCTTAAAAGAACATCAGAACTTTTCCATTTCTTGATATATTTATGTCTGCACATCCCAGAACCGAGTGGAGTCAGGCTGGGCAGACAGAGCAGTGGATGTGGCATGCCCCAGCCTGCACCCACGTCTTCCTGTGTGCACATTGTATGTCGTGGATGTCTTACACATTATTCCATCTAGGGCGGGCAAGGGTGGACTATCCTTCACCTAAGCATGAGTTTATTTTCCATGAACATTTTTAGTTTCGTTTCCGTTTCAAAAGTCTACTGCTCAAACGGCCTGTTTATATGTTGCTTTTCCTTTCTCTATAGCTCTTCCTCAAGACTCACCCCCCCACCCCACCCCCAAAGCAGACTGAGAAGGACAGAACTTAGCTGGCCCTTGGTGTAGCTGCCCCTTTGTTTCCTAGCAGCATTTATAGGTTTGTTGTCCTCCAGTTAGGTGGCATAAATGTGCTTTAACAAAGGGTTTTTATTTAAAGTCTTTAGGGGAAATTAATTTGATAGGTAAAACATTGAGTTTATGTTATGTTTCTTTAGGGATTTTTGTTTCTTTTGTTGGTAGTAAATGCTTTATTCTGACCATTTAATTTTATATGGTTTATATTTATTCTTGTATTATTTATACATTCTAGTTTATATTGAACTTATGGAATTACTTAACTGACTTGAGTCTCTCTTGGTTTTAGAATAAATACGATTTAAAAAATCTAATCATATTGTTCTGCTCTTTTCTTTTAGCTCCAGTTATAAACCGGTTCACAAGGCGCGCCTCGGGTAAGTCTGTCCTACGGACTTCACTCGCTGCTAATGGTGACATTTTAAAGATGATAGTTGTGCTGGACAAAGAATAATTAACAGGGGGAAATAACCTATCTGTTCATCTTTTTTTCTAAGAAGAACCCCAGTGTGATATAATGATATATTAGGAATTAATTGAAAGTTGATTAATCCGCGAGTCTGTGTTTAAGTCCCACTGAGGCCCAGGCTTCATCTCAGTCTGTGCATTTTTCTTGCTTTTGACAGAATGGCTACTTGGGTGACTTTCTCACTCACCGGGGACAGTTTAGAAGCAGTGGTTTAACGAATGGGCAAAGGAGACCTAGAAATGAGAGGGGGCATTTTTAACCATTAGCTGGAGCCCTCTAGAGTGGGAGCAAACCACTTGACGTTTTTAGTCGCTGTCTTAAATATTCCCTGGTGCCCTGAAATGGTGATCGGTGTGGGCCCTGTGACCCGTGGAGTAAAGGGCACGCAGCTAAAGGCATTTCTGTCTACACCAGTTTCAGTAAAGGGAGTTGGGGTGTGTAAATGGGAAATTCACTCTGTGGAATATCTTCTCTGGAGAGGACTAATGGGTGGACCGCATTTACTTTGGGAGGGCCACTCTTCCTCTTACATACAGGTAGAATTATTTTACTCAAAAATAGAAGATAAATATTTCATACACTTATCTTTGAAGTCAGATATTAGAAATTAGTTCTTTATTTTATAAAATTGCCCAATTTCTCTTGTGTTATAAAACTCAGAAAGCTTTAAGCCTTTTTTTTTTTATGCTTTGCTAGCGGTTAATAGAATAATTTACTCTTGTACGCAGTGACCAGGTCTGTAATGACGGAAAGGAAGAAGGTGTGCTGCACTGCATGCTTATTTTAAACAGCTAATGCACGACGCAGGTTTTAGTGCCTTCTGTGGAATAGGTTGTGTTTATGTCTGCAAGGCACTGAACTTTATCCAGAGCAGAGCCGTGAAACACGACTCTCAAAAACCGTAGAAACCAGGAAGAAACAACTGTAATCAACGTCGTGTATCTCGCCTTTTGAGTGTGAAGTCCATCCAGTAGGAACAGCTGTGGGTCTTGGAACCATCTCCCTTCCTGTCCTGTGCTGTGTGAGACATTTGTTTATGAGTATGTTCCATTAGTACTTTTTATATGATGTATTTCATCAATACTTGATGGCTCAGTATATAGATTAGTGTTCAAACACCATTATTCTACCTCTCCCCTCTAAATGTGCATGCATCCGCTGTATCTCCTTAGGACCTGGCTGGAAATGTAGCTGATGAAATACTAACTAGCAAATACAATTCAAATGTATTCTTTTCCCGCCGACAGACATTTGGAAGTACAAGTGAAATGAATAAAAAAAATTATTATAAAATAACAATAAGCCAGCGGGCGGTGGTGATAGTACTTGACGTTAATCCCACGGGAGGCAGAGGCAGCCGGATCTCAGCGAGTTTGAGGCCAGCCTGGTCTCCAGAGCGAGTTCTGGGATACCCAGGGCTACACAGAGAAACTCTGTCTCAAAACAAAGACCCAAAACAGAAAGCCAAAATAATAACAGCAACAACAACAACAAAACCAGTAAGCATAAAAGGTACAAAATTGTCATAATGTGTGCTGAAAACCATGATGAATGGGTCAATGTCGATTGCGAATACAAGAGTACTTTGTAGAGTGCCCTGGTCAGTCGTTCACTGTACATACACACTTTCAGACTGCGAGCCGAGAGAAGGGAAATCATATGTCTTAGGAAAACAGTAATAGTGTTCTATATGGGAGAATGAGGATGTAGTTAATCATTTACATATCTATATCTATATTTTGCCTTCTTATAATTCTTATGAAAATTTTTCTACATAGTTCCTGGCTGCAAACCATAGACTCAGTCTTGGGTACTCTGGGAGGGAAATTCTGCAGTTCTGTTAGTGGAGGAGCATTCCTTCAGCTTCTTATAAAGGAACATTTCTTTTAAAAAAAATCACTTGTTAAAAATATAGAAAATTGTATGTAATTACTGAGATTGCCTGAGGAGTCTTTTTGGTCGAGTTTAATTTCAGTCATATTTTCCTCTTAGAATTAAACTGTAAAACTCTTAAGAACTAGAATCTATGAGAAAGAAAATCAGTCAGATAAAATCACCCAGAAGTCTTTGAGTTTGTTTCTTTTACAATAATAATTCAGAAAAGAAACCCCTGTATTCGTTACAAAATAAGATAGAAACACTGTGTGTTACAACAATGTCGGTGGTGCTGTGTAGTAATAGGAGTGGCGGGGCTGCGTCCCCATTACCCCGGCTGCACCCCGGCCGCCTCCGGCTAGCTTTACCCGAAATAATTACACGGACACTGTATTCTTTTAATCACTGCTTGGCCCATTCTCTTCTAGGCTAACTCTCGCACCTGGACTA
>NC_022009.1:82370800-82377276 GCF_000317375.1 Microtus ochrogaster
TTGCAGCTGAAGCTGAGTCAGGAAGCCTCTCTTAGATGAGGCGCTTGCTTGCCTCTAGCAAGCAGAGTAGAACCAAGAAATGGCAGCTACCAAAACAACATGCTTTACTCTTTCCCAATCTTTCTCAGGCATTCTGTGGACTCAGTTACCCACACGTCTGGGCGCCATCTGTAGTAATACGTCTACAGTGCTGGTGCTTGGTCAGTGCTGGGTGGTGCAGTTTCTCATATTCTAAGTTCCTTATACCCCTGAGTTTGGAGCTTTTTGTATTTATATTACATCAATTAAAAATAATTTTCAGACACAAATCAGTTAAATAAAACGTTCTTCTCTTATACTGTTCTGGTTCGTGAGGACGAGAAGTATGTTTATAAGACACTTAGCAGGTGCACTGTTTAGGCTCGTGCTCCCTTTTTTTACATTCACTTTTATTTGTGTGAATGTATATGAAGAGACACTGTGACCACAGCAACTCTTTTAAATGAAACTTTTACTTGGGGCTGTTGTAACACACTGCCCCTTCTTCCTCCCTCCTCTCCTTCTCCCCTACCCTTCTCCCTCGCTGGGAGGCTCACAATAATATTCAAGTTTGTCCTAAGGGCTACGTGGTTTTCATAAGACCCCCCACAAACATCTACTCTCTCCAAAGTACTAGTGGTAATGCATCTTTTGAAGAGCGTGCTTTAAATACAGCCAGCAAAACCCTCACGAGGCATTGTACTGTAGCCCAGCAGAGAAAAGTGTTAGCCTTGGAGTCGTAACGTTGACGTCAGTCTTTAATCAGAGTATCTCTTTTTTATTGTTTGCACATTATAGGATTCCAGCAGATACCAGTGTTTTCCCTGTGGTTTTATTTCTAAAGTGGGAGAGGGAGATCCAGCCAGAGACAATGCCTTGCCTTGTGAGGGCTGGTCACTCTTTTTGTTTTTTTCTAAACACAAGGTTTTATTTAGAAAAATATATTTACAGAAAATTTCAAAGAATAGCTGAATGAACACATTGACCCAGATTCCTTGATTGTTAATTCATTATTTTGACACATTTGCACACTCCCCTTTCTTTATACACCACCACACATATTTTTAGTTTTTGAGATGAAGGTGTCTGCGTAGCCCAGGCTAGCTTTGAATTCAGGATTTTCCACCCACCCTCAGGCTCCTGAGTGTCATCATTCCCAGTCACACTTTAATTTTTATTGACCCCTTCAGGAATTCTAAATATTTGAGTGCACATCTGCTAAAATCAAGGACATCTTTCTACACGTGGGAATTAACGGCTGTAAACTTGATATACTGTATCCTACTGTCCTTAGAGTCAGACTTTTTCCGTTGTCCTACTAAGGGCTCCCCCACCCCATTAACCACTTTTGTGTCTTGGTTTTTCTTCTCTTTTGTAAATTGACTTCCTAGAATTTTTTAAATTTGCTTTTCTGGCATTTTGAAGGTATTCCTGACCCATTATTAGCTGCAGTGAGTTCTTGGGCAGCACAGACACTGCAGCTGTTGGTCAGCATGTCGCGCTGTTGCCCACGGAGTCTGCGGAGTCTGCGTTGATGTTTGGCGTTGCTTTCAAGGTCTGAAGCAGTCCTGTGCTAAGAAGCGCTTGTTTCTTGTGACGGGTGTACGCGTGCATTCACACACGCACACAAGGACTTTTGTAAAGATAATTCAGTCTAGTGTTTTGCCATGGATGTGGATTTGTATAGTCAATTTTAACAAAGATAAACTTTCGTTATTTTTTTCTAAAATTAGCATTAAGAAAATTTCAGAGCTGAAATTAAGGTTTGTCAGTCTCAAATACTCAGTGTGTAAAGTGACATTAAAAGTAAAATGAGAAAAAAATGCAAAATTAATTCTTAAGAAAATAGTGAAGCAGCCAGCAGCAGTTCACATCTTGAATCGGGAACTTACGTTTTGCCTTGTTTTGGAAATATTTTATAGCCTGGTGTTTGTCTGTGTCTCAGTGGTGAGAGCCTTTCATCCGTGGTCCTTATTTTCCCCCAGACTGTTCTCATATGAGTCACCTCTGCTGAGATATGGCAGTTAGGGAATCTTCACCTGTACTCCACGGCGCATGCCGAGAAAATGCTACTTTGCTAATTAGTTCACTAATTGATTCTGCTAACATTTACTAGGAGTCTCCTGGGTCCTACGTGTACTGCTAGGGATGCAGGAATACGATGCCGTCCGTGTGAAATTCACAGCCCATAACTGGCCATGACTCATAGGATGACAGATGCCATGGGAACCACAAAGGAGAAAACCTTGTGTTGTTAGGACACGGCTCACAGGAAGAGCACTGTTAAAGCTGGTAACACTGTACATTTGACAGAGAACATAAGGGTATTTGTGCTCCATCACTAATAGTGACTTTTATTCGGTATCACTTTAAAGTTCAGGCTCCTTAGTAGCTTTCCTGAGACTCAGTTTCTCCAGGTGTGTCTTACGAGTTTTATTGCTGTGAAGAGACACCATGACCACAGCAACTCTTATGAAGGGAAGCTTTTAATTGGGGCTGGCTTATAGTTCAGAGGTTTGGTCCCTCATTATCGTGGCAGCGTGCAGGCAGACATGGCGCTGGAGAAGCTGAGAGTTCTACATCTGGACCCACAGGCAGCAGAAGGAGACTCTGGGCCACTCTGAGAGTTGCTTGAATATATGAGACCTCAAAGCCCACCCCCACAGTGACACACTTCCTCCAACAAGGCCATAGCTCTTAATATGCCACTCCCTATGGGCCAAGCATTCAAATACATGAGTCTGTGGGGTCGTTCCTATTCAAACTGCCACATTCCACTGGCCCCTTGTAGGCTTGTAGGAATAACATAATGCAAAATGCATTTAGTCTAACTTCAAAAATCCCTTAGTCTATAAAAGTCCAGAGTTCAAAGTTTCTTCTGTCTGAGAGTTATGCAAAATAAGTTTCTCTTTCTCTCCCTTAGTTTTTTGAGATCGGGTTTCTCTGTATAACAGCTCTAATTGTCCTGGAACTCATTTTGTATACCAGGCCAGCTTCAAATTGAAATTCAAATCCATCCCTGCTTCCTGAGGGATGTGCTACCACCACCTGCTCCACCCAGTAAGAGCCATATAATCTCCTGACTGTAATCCCCTATAAAATTAAAATAGAAAACAGATTACACATCTCCAATATATAATGGTACAGGGTATATTTTACCTTTCCAGAATGTAGGGAAGGAAGCATAGTGAGGAAATACTGTCAAAATGTTCTTCAGATCTCCAGTTCTTTTCAGCTTGTTGACTGCAACACACTTTTCAGCAGGAATCCCAGGGCTCTGGCATCTCTAAGGTCTTGGGTTCTCCAAGGCAGTTCTTCACAGCTGCACACAATGGCTTCTTTGGGCCTCCACGTAGGGATACTCTGGCCTCAGCAGCCTTCCTTGGTTGCAGAGGAAGATTCTATAACCCCTTTTTGTTATCCTTGAATCTAAAGCCAGAATCATGTAGCCAAAGTTGCCAAGTTCTGCTGCTTGCTGGGACTGGACTATCCCCCACCCCTTGTTCAATTACATCTGTTTTCTGTGGTTTCCTTTGGTTCTGGAACTTGCTCTATAGATCAGGCTGGCCTTGAATTCAGAGATCGGCCTGCCTCAGCCTTCCAAGTGCTGGGATTAAAGGTGTGCACAACCACAACCAGCTCTAAACTTTTCTTTAATTCATTTTCACCGGTTGGTCTTGCCCTGAGGTCACCATTCCCTTTATTCCAGTTAAATCTATTTATCTTCCTGAACAGAGGACTTAGCCCCATTTCACTTCCTGGTGCCCCTTTTCTCCCCAATCTGTACGTTTTGTATTTTTCCCTGTTCAGCTTGTTCCTTTTCATTATTAATCTTCATAAGAGTGAACTCTTAATAACCACCTGACAGAGTCAATACCAGGCTGTTTTTGAGATTTTCTTTACAAACACAATTAATCCAAAACTCTTCACTTTAGCCTCAGGCATACTTTTCAGACAAGGACAAAAAACAGCCACATTATTAACTAGGGTGTCACAAGACTGGTCTCTAGGCCACTAAAATTCTTCTCCTCTGGAACCCCTTGAGCTGGGCTCCCATAGTTCAGATCCTCCTTGTCACCCCTGTCTTCCATGTTCCTACTATTATGGCCTGTTAAGCTGCACTTAAAGCATTCCATTCCTAACCCAAGGTCTCAAGGTCTAACTTCCTCCAAACGAAAGAATAGTCAGGCTTATCACAACAGTACCCGGGTCCCTGGTACCAACTTCTGTCTTAGTTAGGATTTTATTGCTGTGAAGAGACACCATGACCCGGCAACTCTTTAAAAAAAAATATTTGATTTGGGCTGGCTTACATTTTCAGAGGTTTAATCCATTATCATCATGGTGAGTCATGGCCGCATGCAGTAGACACTAGAGGAGCTGAGAGTTCTACATCTTGATCTGCAGGCAGGTTCAGAGGAGACTCTGTACCACACTAGCATTTGAGCATATGAGACCTCAAAGCCCACCTCCACAGTGACACACTTCCTCCAACAAGACCAGGAGATGCCGAGAGCCTTGGAAGTCACCCTGGCAAGGATGGAGCCCATGGAGCATCCTCATTACCAGCACAAAGCCCTGGATCTGACCAGGAATAGATAAAATGGATACATCAACTCAGCATAGCCATTCTTAATATGATTAGGGTTTAGGGTTTCTGCTGCACAAACAAAACCCTTTTCTGTTTCTTTGTTTTCTTTTCCTAATATATTATAGACCAGTCTATAATTCATTATAGACCTCTATAAAATGTGGAATTTCTATAGATATACCAGATTTCTATAGTATTTTCTAAGTACTCTTATTTTTGGTTTATTAATCTTGTAGATGGCTACGGCTTGGGTGTCACAGCCTTGGTGTGACCTACAGGAAATGTGGAAGTTCTCATAAAAATATTTCATAAAAGAAAATTACAAATTTAGTTCTAAGAACCCATTATTCAGAAACCAAGCATTTTATTTTGCCAGAGTGGAGTTTTGTCAGTATGGATTGCCACAGGAATGAGTGGGGAGCCCTTGGTAGTAGGTGGCACGTGGTAGCCATGTTCCAGGCTCGGGATTGAGATGATTTTGCTGGGGAAGAATGAGCATGTCATAGTTATGGGGTAAGAAGTGGAGGATGCGTGAAGTTTTGTTGGAATTACGGAAGCCCAACACAGATTGAGGATTGCCTCTTAGACAGTGTCTGGTGACGATGGTAAAGTTGGGGCGACTCCGGAATGTGCACCTCAATGTTGTGAATCTTGGAGAAGGATGGCAATGTAGGGAACTCTACAAGGCCTCCCGCTATCTTTCCTATTGCAGCATAACAAGAGGTGGCACTCTCTAAGAAAAGTAATGTTCTATGAAAAATGTAGACTCCGGTTCCCTGTGGGAGAAGTGTTAGAAACGAGAGCCCACAGGTCAGCACTTCTACAGAGCACTCAACATTGTTGACAGTGAACCCTTAAGTACTCTGCATTCTTGAGGAAGTTGCAGGCAAAGGGGAAGTTCAAGGAGTGGAGAGATGAGTTTGGTAAAAACATAGTTGTTGCTGGGTGATGGTGGCACACGCCGTTCATCCCAGCGCTTGAGAGGCAGAGGCAGAGGGATCTCTGTGAGTTTGAGGCTAACCTGGTCTACAAAATGAGTTTCAGAACAGTCGTGGCTACACAGAGAAACCCCGTCTCAAAAAACAAAAGAGAAAACAAAACAAAACAAAACAAAAAAACCCAAACAACAACAATAAATGTCGTCATGTGGGTGACCAAGGATAACACGGTTGAAGGCACGGTTGGACTGATGGGGTGTAGGGTTGCATTGATTCTCTGTAAATGCTTGTTTAAACTAAACTTAAGGCTAGTTTTAACCTCCCAGTATTTAACTGCAGAAGGCAGTAAGAAATGAAGAGGTCCTAAGTGGGGCAATTATTTTCCACTTACTGATTAAATATTTAGTAAGAACTTACAGTGCTTAGCTGTAGGCTCAGCCCAAGGGAGACAGTGATGAGGGTCTTTGGATCCATTGGTTATTCCATGTGATCTGGATAAAATACTTAAGTGGTCTCCTGTAAAAATTGCTTATTGTGATGGTTCATGAAGAGAATGATTAGAAAACTCTGGGTGTAATCCCTGCCATGTACTAAGGGCTAAATATGTTTTTATTAGTTCAATGTCCCAAAATCTAACAGAATCAAATGTCCTAATATCCATTCTGGTTTTTTTTTCTGTGTATTACTGCTCTTAATTTTAATTAGTTGAAGTATGTAAGTCCATAATTTTTCAACTTAGTACTACCCCAAATTTGAATTGAGTTATCATTGTAATCGCATATGTAGAAAATTTCTTTCTCAGGAAATTCGGGATCAACCTACCCCTGGACCCAGCAATACCACTCTTGGAAATATACCCAAGAGATGCCCTATCATACAACAAAGTATATGTTCAACTATGTTCATAGCAGCATTGTTTGTAATAGCCA
>NC_022009.1:82377883-82390174 GCF_000317375.1 Microtus ochrogaster
TAGGCAGTTTGGATGCTCACCTTACTAGACCTGGATGGAGGTGGGTGGTCCTTGGACTTCCCACAGGGCAGGGAACCCTGATTGCTCTTGGGCTGACGAGGGAGGGGGACTTGATGGGGGGAGGAGGAAGGAAATGGGAGGCGGTGGCGGGGAGGAGGCAGAAATCTTTAATTAATAAATAAATAAAAATAATAATAAAAAAGAAAATTTCTTTAGCTAAGAGCAGAAAAACATCTTCTCTTCCCTAAATTATCAGCTGTATCTATAAACTGTTTTTTAAAAAACTGAGATTGCCTTTTAAAATTTCACCTTGCTATTTTAATGTGTATAAATGCTGCCACCTGACCCCACTTCCCTAGCCAACTTTGCCAGCTGCTTCTTTTGAGCCAATAACTAGAGAATGAACGATACATCCTTGGGTTCTGAGTCCATGAGCTCCGTGAACTATTTTATTCTAATTTACAATTGATCAAGTTTTTTGATACCTAAAAAATTAATGCTTCAGTTAAATGTCCTCAGGCTGCTCTTTCATACCTGTGGCCCCAGCATTTGGGAGGCAGAGGTAGGCAGATCACTGGGAGTCATGGCCACCCTGCTCTACATACAGGCCAGCCACAGGGTGGAAAACAACCCAGCATAACATCAACCACTCATCAGGTCTCTCTTTCTACTTCTCCTTTTTTGTGTGTTCTCTTTCTTTAGTTAGGAGTTATTCAAAACAGAGGATGTTGGCTTTATTATCTTACAGAAGGAGTCATAACAAGATGACTAAAAATTTAAGACAGAAACTGACAGTGTTCTGTTTTCATAATGACGGAAAGGAGAGCAGTTCACCTAAGAGACTGGCCACATACGCCCATTTCAGGGCACTGTGAAGGTCGTCTTCACTATCTGTCACCAAAAAAAGGTGACAGTGACCTTCTCAGCTATTTAAAAAATATCCTTAAAGACTTTCTTAGTCATGCCGTCCCTTTCTAAGTAGACTGGTAGTTTAACATATTCCTCACATGGCCCCACAGGTAGTGAGTCACGGACCTCGAGTGCTGTGTGGCCATTTTCTGATAGCCCCTGCCTAGATGCTCTGTGAGAGCTGAGCAGCTTGTGAGTGGCAGCTGCAGCAAAAGGGGAAACTCTTGTCCACCATGTCTGCCCTGTGACTTTCTAAACTAAACCGTTGCCTTCTATTGCGTTTCTGTTTGGTATTTATACTTTTAGATTCTGTGAATCTAGTGACTACATCGTTTTGTTTTTTAAATAGCACATTTATAATAGCACAAGAGGGGGGTCTATTTAGTGTATTTTAAAACAAACAACAAAAATCCAGAATAGCAAGGACCTTAAAATCTAGAATTATGTACTATTGACAAAAACATTGGTATTATATCTTACAGTTAGGAGTTAAATGGAATTAAATATTTCCTTTAGCTAAGTGGTTGCTTCAGAAGGGGTTTGTGGAGGTTCGGTTGTAGAGTTGGAGGTTGTAGCTGAAGGGGTCAAAGTCCATGTCAGGATGAGGGCAGAGATCAGTCTGGGATGACTCATCTGTCACAAATGTTTTCAAGGATTTCCAGTTCCCAACCTTTTCTCATCTGTCACTTTGTAAAAGAATAAAATTCTCTAGTGGGGACATGTAGCGTGATTTCTAATTGTTCCTAATAATAAAAACCCGGAGTCAGATATTAGGGGGTAAAAGCTGAAAGATCAGAGAAGCAGAACGGCCAGCCACTAGTTCTTACCTCTACAAAGTGGGGTATCCTGTCTTTACAGGTCCTCAGACTGCACACTTGAACTCTTGTCTTCTCCCGCCTCATAGTCCTCTCTCTGCCCAACCGTTTCCATTCCTGTCTCCACATCCCTCGTGCTAGGATTAAAGACCTGTGACTCCCAAGTACTGGGATTAAAGGTATGACCCACCACCACCTGTCTCTGCTTCTCTTTTAGACTGCGTCAATCTCGTGGCCTTGAACTCACAGAGATCCTTCTGCCTCTGCCTCCCCAGTGCTGGGATTAAAAGTGTGTGCCACCACGGCCTGACCTCTATGGCTAACTAGTGGCCAGTTCCGCACTCTGATCTTTAGGCAAGCTTTATTTGTCAAAGCACAAACAACGTATCACCACAAGGATAAGGGCTGTTTGGTGGCTGATCAGTTAGGCTGGTTCTGAACCCTCGTGGTAGTAGGCGAAAGCCAGTGCTGTTGCTGGTGAAATGAATCGGGCTCGGATGTGGGCCACCAGCGTTCTCAGTACTGCTTCCCCAGTGGTGGCTAAGGAGAGTCACTGGCAGTTCTTCACAGGGGATTTTAGACCATCTCTGTTGAACAGGCACAAAGAGTGATTCAGTTCCCAAGGTTATGGCTAAGGTCATATTCTTTTTATCTTCAGTATTATCGAAATACTGAGTCAAAATAGTTTTAGATATTTTATTAAACAGGAGTAGGGGCAATAGAACTATAAAACAGTTGCATACTTCATCATCAAATCACGCAGGTATTTGTGACTGTTCCGGGAAACAAGTCAAGCTAGCCATATCTAGCTTTTCTTTTTTGAGGCAGGGTCTCATGTAACCAGGCCTCAGCATCATTAGGTAACCAAGGATGACCCTGGGCTTCAGATCCTGGTGTCTCATGTGTGTCTCCATGCCTGGTTTATGCGGTGCTAGGGACTTAATCTTGTTCTTTCTGAGCTTGTGTTCTGTCCTTCCAGTTTGCAGCTATTTTCTGTCATGGTTTTCATCCTGAATTTTAAAATCACATTAAATATTCTTATGATAAATTCCAACACATTAAAAGCATTTGTTGAATAAATTGTATTGCTAGCATTGTTTTTTCTATATAGGCTCTTATAGGTGAGGAAGTTAAATTAGTGTTGTTATTAATAGGGTTATAGGTATTTCTACTATTTTAAATACGTTCTTTGAATTTTATCCTGTTCATCACTAAATTTTCTGTGCTCTGAATTATGGGTTTGCATATTTATGTTTTTTAGTTCAAGTAACTGATTCCGATTAATTTCAATTTAAATTTCACTGTTACCCAGTTTCCCTTAAAACATTTTAGAAACCTGAAAATACCACATTATCATTCAAATTATTGAAAATATACTGTGATGTTGAAATTATGATATTGAGTATCTAAACATATCCTTACCTGTGTTTCTAGAAATTGTTTGTTTACATTTTATTCGGATTTATTATTAATTTTTATTTCTCCCTCAAGAAGGCAAATAAAACCTTATTATCTGAAAAATTCAATTGAATTTATGCAATACTTTTTTTGTTAGTTTGTTTTAAGATTGGGTTTCATCATGGTTTGACTGGCCTGGAACTAGCTATGTAGACCAGGCTAGCCTTGAGCTCACAGCGATCCACTTGTGTCTCCCTCTGAGGGACAGGATTAAAGACATGAGCTTAGTTTATATACCCTTCACATTCTTCAAGCCAAACAGTAAGTTAATGGTATAGGAAATTTGCGAGGACAACACTACAAACTGAATGTGCCATGCTTGATTGGTTTGCAGCATTGTAATTAATAACGATCATATTCCTTTGTCATGTGGATCCTATAAAAGATGCATCAGCCCGCTTCCATCTGTTTGTAGAATATAGAAACAGGTGTGATAAGCCTTGTAAGTACTCTAAGACCTGTAATGTTAGGTAGTAGATGCGGTCTGATGACTTAGAAAAGAGATAAGGCACGGGGAGGGGGTGTGACCAGTGAGACTGTGTGAGAGTTGGGACTTGGCCTCTCCATTTTAATTTTTAAATTTGAAATGATTCCCAGCTTCTGTATTGTCAGTAACAGTGAATTAGAATCTTTTTTTTTTAATTTAATTTTGGCCTTTTAATGATGAGGTTTTATTTCCTACTATAAAGCTGAAGTATTACTTTCCCCCATTGCAATCCTGTGCATCCGTATTGATGCCGTTGTAGTTGTGATCAGTACACAACAGAATTTCATTAGACCAGTGTTCTGCAACAACGGAATTTAGAGTCTAGACACAATATGGTGTTGTGTGATTGCGCCGTAAAAATACATTCACACTTGATTTATGTAGAAGTGGAATTGCTTAGCCAAGGCTGTAGGAGTGGGGAATTTGTCCAGATGTTGTCAGATGTCCTATAAAACAGCACACTGATCCATCTTCCTTCCTTGGTTTAATATAGTGTGGAACAGTGTTACAGAACACTTAAATGTTTCCACTGTTACAGGTCAGTTACTCGGCTGGTATTTCCTTATTTACTAAGCCTCTGTGCTCACCATTTGCCGCCTGTAGTTACCCTGAGTGGCCTGGTCCGTCTCTTTCTTCATTTCTCGTTTGTGTTTGGGCTCAGGCGCTCCTAAGCTAAGTACTTGACCTGGAGAGGATTGCTTAGTATCCAGACACCAGTCTAGTACTGTTAAAAATGTAGGGGCGGAAATACCAAGTTCACTGTTGATTTATGAGGCTATGATGTATGCTTGCTAAGATTATTAATACTACTAAGAGTTTTAGAAATGAGTAGAATGTTGAATGTCTTCATAATGTCTATATATTCATCAGTATCTCCTTCTTTACAAGATGACAATCAGATAAATTATGTCAGTGTATTTCCTAGTATCAGAAAATCCTCATAGTCATGTGATGAGCTCTGCTTCTTCAAACATGGTTACTTATGGTCTTAAAGCCGAAGTAACACGTCATACCAGAGTAAACACTTGAACCCAGAATTAAGCTCTTGAATCTCAGGCACAATTCAGAAGGTGTTATTGGAAGAGCATTCTGCCTTAGGGTTTGGAGCTAATGATTATGTAACTGGAAACTGTTCTTGAGGAACCCAGTAGTCATGGTAAGAGGTGCTGGTCAGATATGAGGAGTATCGTGTAGTGCAGGAGACTACATGGAGCATGGCATTCTGCATCTGTCTCACAGTTTCATGTGTGTTAAGATCACGTATACCATATGGCATTTAAAATAATAGTCACAGTGTCATTATCTACAACTGCAAGAGAACTTTACCCAAATGTAGGAAAGTGTTGCTGTTATAATTTGTACCTTTTAGGGACATATGTACCTCTGAAGTGGTTGTATTGTCTTGATAGCACAAATCCTTTTAAGTTTGATTTAATTTTAAACTGGCTATAACAGAAAAGTGAAATAAATACCCGTACATTTGCACAAATTATATTTGTGTAAAATGAGGACATGATTGTTCCAAGATCTGGTTTAAGAAAATTCCTTCCTCCCTCCTTCTTTCTTTCTCTCTCTCTCTCTCTCTCTCTCTCTCTCTCTCTCTCTCTCTCTCTCTTTCTTTGTTTCTTTCTGTTTGTTTTTAAGGTATGGGGAGTACAGCCAAAAGCATCTGGAAGAGTCCAGAGCATAGAAAGTAATAGACTATAAGCGTGGCCAGCAGATTGGACCAGGCCATGAGAAGAGAGAGGGAGAGCTAGAGAGGAGGACAAAGAGAGTGAGCTCATGGCTGAAATGGTAGGGTTATTGGGAATGAGAAGCTGGGGAAGGGAAACCCATGAGCTGGAGAAGTTTAGGGTAGGCAGCGGAGCCTACCCTAAAAAAGAGCCAGGATACCAAGTTGGACTCTCTAACAGGATTCATGATACTGCAAGAGCCCAAGAGACCAGCATACACTCCAATGTACCAGTAGGCACCAGGGGTAGCCATTTATCCCTTTTGGGACCTTGACAGTGTCTTTGGACACTTCAGAAAGGCATGCTCAATCATCAAGTACTACCCTTATTTCTGTCTTTTTTTTAAAAAATCTCGAGACGACTGAGGACATTAGTAATATGGTATGGCATGGGCTAAAGATAGTTTCTATTAAAAAACAAGTTCCATGCTTTGAGTCCACTTTGACTACAAACTCGGAATTTAACCAAAGCCTGGCGTTTCAAAGGGAAATGCTTCAGGTGACATAATAGTTAATCACTTACTGGCTGCTTACCTCAAGCTAGGAATTCCTCTAAGTGTTTTTGTGTTATTGATTTGACTTTTTTTCATTTATTTTAACATACTGACCACAGTTTCCCTTCCCCCCACTACCGTTCCTCCCACCTCCCCCATCCCTCCATCCACTCCTCCTCCTCTCCATTCAGAAAGGAGCAGGCCTCCCATGGGAGTCAACAAAGTATGGCCCATCAAGGTGAGGCAGGATCAAGCTTCTCCCCCCTGCATTTTGATGGACAAGACAACCTAGGATGGGGAATGGGTTCCCAAAAGCCAGCTCATGAGACAGGAACCGGTCCTGATCCCACTGCTAGGGGCCCCACAAACAGACCAAGCTATGTAACTTGTCACGCACGTGCAGAGGGCCTAGGTAGGTCCCATGCAGGCTCCCAGCTGTCTGTCTAGAGCCCATGAGCTCCCACTACTTTAGGTCAGCTGGAATGACTTATTCTTTTTTATATACATTTTTAATTGATATTTATTGAGCTGTACATTTTTCTCTGTTCCCCTTTCTGCTTCTCCCCTCCCCACTTCAATCCTCCCTCAAGGTCCCCATGCTCCCAATTTACTCAGGAGATCTTGTCTTTTTCTACTTCCCATGTAGATTAGATCTATGTAAGTCTCTCTTAGTGTCCGCATTGTTGTCTATGTTCTCTGGAATTGTAGTTTGTAGGCTGGCTTTCTTTGCTTTATGTTTAAAAACCACCTATGAGTGAGTACATGTGATAATTGTCTTTCTGTGTCTAGGTTACCTCAGGAATGACTTATTCTTTAAAGTAACTCTATATAACAGGCGCTATTCTAGAACAGAGCTAAGATAAACATATCCACTGGCCAAATCTTTGCCTTGGTTACATAGCAACCAGTGGGAGGGACAAGACGGAGATTCAGATATACTGTTTGCACAGTTGTGTGCTGCATACCAGAGTTCTGTCAACATTGAATACATACCCAAGGGTGGCTCCTTATTTTATAGATGAGCATTGGACTTGCAGTGGTTGTAATGTGCAATTATTACTGAGGCCTAGGCAGGAGGCTGAGTCTCTGTTCTGAGGTCTGGCTGCTTGTCTCCCTCAAAACAAACAAAAGCCGGAAAAGCCTTGGTGAAGAGGAGGGATTTCTGTTCAGTGTGGCTGCTGCTGGGAAGGTAGATCTAAGAGCTGTATTCAGGGATGCCGAGCAGTGTCCGACCTCAAGAGGGAAAGGAGCAAATTCAGGACAGGGAACATGCGCAGTAGAGCAGTCTCGGTCACACTGTGGTCTAGTTGGTCATTATCAGCAATTGGAAAGTTGATGTCACTGGAGGTAGCCGTGCCTGCCAGCAGCAGTCCGAGCACTTGGAGATGGAGAGGAGAATCATGAGATTGGATCCAGTGCGGCCTGTTGACCTGTTCAGAGAGACCTTGTCTTGGAGGTAAAAGAAATAGAAACTTGCTTTTGTATGAATTAGTTTGATTCTTGCCACAGGATATTTATTAGTTCCTGAAGTCCCTGGTGACTGTAGGAAGACATGACTTGGAGAAAAGTGTGCATCAGAAAGGCAAAATAGAGTGAGTGAGGCCTCCAATTTAGGACAATGGCTTCTAGGCACCGTGCTAGTGGTCTGGAACACCAGATGTTGTGAACATTGACAGTTGGCAATCTGTCAGCAATAGTGGGGGAGACACAATGTCTGCGGTAGCCTGAGTAACTCCCTGCTCATGGGACATCAGGTAAAGCTGGATCTTTGTATCACAGGAAAGAACTTCAGAATGAATCAGAGTGAAGTAAAGTTAGCAAAGGTATTCACTCCTAAGCTTCCGTGGGAGAGGGGGACAGATGGTGTTGGCTTAGGAGAAGGACAGTCACACCTGGCAGACGGATGTGGGTGCCTGTTTGCTTTGTTAACAGAGTCCTGCTTAGGTGTCTCTGCAATGGCTATGCACATGTTCTATGGCTTTCTGGTTTGCATTGCACAAAGGGTGCCATTTGCAACAAAGTAAAGTTTAGTAGTATGTAAGAAATATGGGCTGCTTTCCTTACTCCTCTTATCTGAAAGGTAAAAATGAAATTATAAGTTGGTTTTTATGAGGTGTGCTATTTGGATTTACAGACAAAAGGAGTACTGTCCACTAACATCTTGGCCCTAAGTAAACAAGATTTGTTGTTCTTAACATCCTTGTTTTGAGATGTCTTTCAGAAAACACGCACCAATTTTATGGACATTCTAAAAGTTTTTGTACCCAGCCAGCAGGTAGATAGATCCTGTTAGGTTTTAAGAAAGGGGGTCATGGAGAAGGGTGCAGGTTCCAGAGAATGTCCGTCAGCTTCATTAACTCCCTAAATGTATGTGGTATGGTGTGGAGTGGGGGGGGGATGGGTGCACACACGCACCTGCCTGCCTGTCTGTCTATAGTTCTGTATCATTGTCTCTGTTGGCACACTCACTTGCAAATGAAAGAGACAGGCAAACCCAGAGCTCCTGGATGCTCACTCCTGTTTTCCCACTTGCCAGTGTGACTGCAGGTGACTCCTTTGGATGTACATCTTTCTCTCTTGAGAAACACTGTTGTGTGCAGTAGACTATTACCTCATGTAGAATGACAAGAACTAGCACTATGGGACAGATGTCATTGTTCTTTTAGAAGAATGGGGCCATTATCTTGCCTAGCAATTCATCCAGCTACTGAAGGAAGAATTCCCAGGGAAGAAATAATACTTTACTTTTATGTCAGTATCTTTAGAGAGATACCGTGGGGAGTCAAGGTCAGCCTTTCATCTTAGAAACCATAAAAAAGGTTTTAGTGTTTATCTGTGCTTGTGTTTGCATTCATGCGTGTATGCACCATTTGTATGCAGTACCCTCAGAGGCCAGAGAGGGCATCAAATCTCTCGAGCTGCTGTTATAGGTGGTGAGTGATGGGACCAAACTGAGGACCTCTGGAAAAGCAGCAAGCGCTCTTAACTACTGAGCCTTCTTTCCAGCCCCCTTAGAATCTATTTATAATGTTATTTTCTTAAGCAAACAACCACTTCCTTCCATCACACTATACAAAATAAAATAATTACACTTTAAAATCTGATTTTTTAAAGTTTGTAAGTACTTCCATTTTATAAGAGGACAGTTGTTTTCTATAATAAAAAGATAAGGTAATTGTGATTGTGTGGAATGATTATATTTTCGTAACTACCGAAATGATGGCTTTATAATGTGGTTGCTTATGGTGCTCTCCTTTCAGTTAAATGAACAATCACACTGTGTATTGTTTGCAAGACACTGCATTTTTCTAAACTGTTAAGGATGAGGAAGGGGAAGCTTGTGCCCAAGCCGCTCAGGTACTTTGTGGTGACAGCTCGTCAGAGTTGTGGCTAACACCGATCTCACAGAGGTGAGCGTCACCCACTCTGATTCTAAATATATATCCTAACACAGAATGAACAAAAGCTAGGTACACACACACTCAGGGAGACTATGCCCACTGTAGGCGAGGGAGCCATGACTCCACCATCCCTGAAGGCTTGCTGGCCCACTCGGCTTTACAGGTGCTGACTCTGAATGCTAAGAGATTTTCCTGTCTCTTGCTTGGATCCTCTCTCCATGTGGTAGGGGTAGAGCCTGCCACAGGTCCACGTATTATAGGAGTAGCAGCTGCCAGAGGAGCTGGGCCTTTTGTTGTCTGAGACTCACCAGGACAGAATCTGGTAATAACGGACTTTAAATGAAGGCAACAGCAATGCTGATGTTTAGGAGAGCAGCGTTTGGTTTATGTTGGGTGGAAAGGAAGTGTTTTGGACTCTGGGTATCTGTGGGATTTACGAGAATAACACTGACAAGTAACACTTTTTTTTTTTATGTTTAGGATTTATCCCCTGTGTAAAATGAGGTATGGGTACAGTACATTCTGTTTCTACACAAAAGGCAGATGCAGTCTGAACTAATTGTTCATTTAGTGGAAAGTGTCAGGGGCTGATGGGGCATTTGGGTGTAGCTTTGATGGAAAACCAGGATCTTCACAGGTTATGAGTAGGTAGTGGAAGAGTAAGTTTCTAGCTATGTAAACCATGTAAGATGACTGTGGGGCTCAGGAAGAGGGAATCTAACTAATGTCCAGTCCATAGACTCTTGTGGACTAAGAAAAGGAATGCCCCGAAGGAGAGCTGGATCCAAGCCATGGTAAGAGTTTGGGTGTTTGTTTTGTTTTTAGTTTTGTAGTTAATTCATCAGTCTCTTTCCTGAATGGTTTCTTTTGAAGACAGTTTTTCTCTGTCACCCACGCTGGCCTTGAACTTTCCGTTCTGTAGCCCAGGCTGGTCTCTAATTCATTCTTCCTGCCTCAACCTCCTGAGACTTGAAACTATGTGCTTATGTCACCATAGCTGAAGGAGTCTGAGCTTCATTCTGTATGTGAGGAACTATTAAATGTGTGTGTGTGTGTGTGTGTGTGTGTGTGTGTGTGAGAGAGAGAGTATGTATGTGCGTGAGTGTGTGTTTATATGTGTATGTGCATATGTGTCTATGTGTATGTATGCGTGTATGTTTGTGTGTGTATGTATGTGTGCATGCGTGATTGTGTGTGTGAGAGTGTGTGTGTGAGTGTGTGTGTGTGTGTGTGTGTATGTGTGTGTAGTGGGGGTGAATCAGCAAAGAAAACACGTAGTCTTTCCACTCAGTGTTTCCTAATTCTGAGTTACCTACGTTAGAAATACACAGTTTTGGTGTTCTAATCATTATTTTTGAAATCTTTTAAAGAAATTAGGAGAAGAGGAAATATATTTATGGAATCTTATGTTTACTCAAATATTTGTCATTTAAAAGCATTTAAAATTTTCATTTAAAAAGGTCTTCTGTGTGGTTTTTGAGATAGCATGTGTACATGTGTGGGTGGAGCCATTGGTAACCTCAGCTACAATGTTTTCTTTGAGATAAGGTCTCTTGTGGGGCTCAGGGGTCTTACCGTAAGCACTGGCAGTATAAGTGCATGCCACCATACCCAGCTTTTCACATAGATACTGGGGATAGAACTCAGGTCCTCAAACTTTTATGGTATACACTGTTAGCCCCTAGTACCCCCTGCCCCGAGATAGGGTCTCTTGTAGGCCACTTTGGTTGTGAACTTGCTAGATGACTGAGAATGACCTTGAACTTGTAATCCTTCTGTCTCTACTTCACAAGGATAAGATTACGGGTGTGCACCACACCTCTAGTTGGTAGTCCTGGAGACTGAACTTGGGGCCTTGTGTGTGCTGGACGAGCATTACACCCTCTAATCTACATCTTTTTTACAGAACAAAATTTAGTGTTTTACCCATTACAGGTGTTTGGTTGTATGATATTAAGTGTTCACATTGATGTGCACCAGGCACCACCGTCTGCCGACAGAACTTTACACCTTAAGTAACCGTATGCGTTAAACACTGAACTCCTCATCCTACAGCCACCTCTGTCTCTGTGAATGCGAGTGTTGTAGGGATCTCATTAGCCACACTCAGTCCCGCTGTAACTGAGTTAGTCATGTCTCTAAGGGTCGTTAGTATTACAGTCCGCGCTAGCGCTTCCTTCATGCTACAAGCGAATAACATTCCGTTCTTTGTTTATACTGTGGTTTGTTTATACGTTGATTTCCTGATGGACGCTGCTCCTGCATGTTGACTGTTACGCTGTTATAAAAATGGGACACACAAATATCTGTTTGAGTCTCTGCTTTCAGTTCTTTGGAATATATTCCCCAAAGAGGGGTTACTGGGATATATGGTAATTAAAAAAAAACTTTTTTTGTGGAATTGTTTATTAATGTCTCTTCTGCTGCTGTGCTAGCTAGAACACCTAAAAAGGCAACTTGAGAGAGAAAGTCTGTTTTTGTCCTGTGATTCCAGACAAGATGCCGTTCACCACAGCGGGAAAGGCATGGTGGTGGCAGCTTGCAGCTGGCCCTCATTGCATCAGAAGTCCAGAAGCAGAGAGCAAACAGGAACTGCCTGTAGGACTCTAAAACCTCAGGCTCTGTTTACCAGAGTCTCCCTCCCACAGAACTCCACCTCCCCAAGCAGTGACACCAACTGGGGACCACGTGTTCAAGCACAGGAGCTTTGGTGTGTGGGGGATACACATTCACAGCACAGCGGAGTGTCGTAGTGGTTTCGACAGTGCCTGTGATGTCATTCCCCAACAGCGCACAGGCTTCCGTGCTGGCCTTGTGTTGTGTGTGTGTGGTGTGTATGTGTGTGTGTGAGTGTGTGTGCATGTGGTATTTATGTATGCATGTGTGAGTGTGTGTGCATGTGGTGTGTGTATGTGTATGTATGTGTGTCTATGAGTGTGAGTATGTGTGTATATGTGTGTGTGAGTGTGTGTGCATGTGGTATTTATTTTTTTTT
>NC_022009.1:82391596-82404029 GCF_000317375.1 Microtus ochrogaster
GTGTGTGTGTATGTGTGTGAGTGTGTGTATGTGTGTGTGTGAGTGTGTGTGCATGTGGTATTTATGTATGCATGTGTGTGTGTGTGTATGTGTGTGAGTGTGTGTATGTGTGTGAGTGTGTGTGCATGTGGTGTGTGTATGTGTATGTATGTGTGTCTATGAGTGTGAGTGTGTGTGTGAGTATGGCTATGTGTATATGTATATGTGTGTAATCTTTTAAGTTGACTTCTCCCAGTCTGTTCCCACCGCTCACCAGCAGGACTGAGAAAGTCCATTCTAAACAATGCTTTCTTTGTAATACTGTTTTTTTTTATTTAATAAACAGAAGACTCTAACAAGTGTTCTAATTTATTTGACCTACATGTTTAGTAGTTTGTGTCTGGAATTTATTTCATTGTTTATTTATTTGTTTGTTTATATTTTGTTTTTTCAAGACAGGGTTTCTCTGTAGCTTTGGAGCCTGTCCTGGAGGTCACTCTGTAGACCAGGTTTGTCTCAAACTCACAGAGATCCACCTGCCTCTGCCTCCTGAGTGCTGGGATTAATAGTATGTGCCACCACCGTCTAGCTGGATTTTAATTTTTTTTACTTATCATATATCATTTTATCTTAATTAAAAAATTTATAAGAACTTGTTTTTAATTTGTCATCTCACAAATTGATCCAGATCTTGATTGGAGAAAAATGGCAGCTAATAAAAAGAAGAATTCCCAGCAAAGGAGAAATTAAGATGTATGTCTGTGGTGGTTTGAAAGAAAATAGTCCTCAAAGGGGGTGGCCCTATTAGGAGGTATGGCCTTGCTGGAGGAAGAGTGTCACTGTGGGGGCAGGATTTGAGGTATCACGTCTTCAGGTATGCCCAGTGTCACAATTCACTTCCTGTTGCCTGTGGACTCAGATGTACAACCCTCAGCTTTTTCTCTAGCACCATGCCCGCCTGCATGCTGCCATGCTTCCTGCCATGATGATAATGGGCTAAACCTATGAAACTGTAGGCCACCCAAACTAAATGTTTTCCTTTATAAAAGTTACTGTGGTTATGGTGTCTCTTCACAGCAATAGAAACCCTAAGACAGTGCCATTATATATTATTGCTTTATTTGAAACCATTTAAAAATTAGACTTTATAGAAATATGCCATGACCTACAAAAGTGTTCACCAAGCTTATTTTTTTTAAAGCAATTTCCATGAGTTGGTATAGTTTCAATCCACAGAAAATAAGTATTTTTTTAAAAGGCTGTTCAGTTCCATTTTTAGAACTGGAAATGGAGTTGGGTGTGCCAGTACAGGCCTAAGAACCCTAGTTTTCGGCAAGGCTGACGCAAGAAGAAAAAGAGTCTGTGTGGGCTGATCAGCGCTGTGCCTGCTCGCTTTGGTGAGCGCAGTCCTGCCAGACTCCCGATTGCCCTGAGAGTCGCCGGGACGGTCCCCCCAGTGCTGGTGTCTCTCCTTCTGACTTCCCTGCGGGGTTAAATTCCAGTTTCCCATCCTAGGATGCTCTG
The DNA here is from genome assembly GCF_000317375.1 of Microtus ochrogaster. Taxonomy (NCBI): domain Eukaryota; kingdom Metazoa; phylum Chordata; class Mammalia; order Rodentia; family Cricetidae; genus Microtus; species Microtus ochrogaster. The sequence goes on from NC_022009.1 coordinate 82,393,100, forward strand.
GTCAAATGATGCTTGTTCTGAAAACATACTAGTGAACTAGGAGAATCCCAGTGGCCTCTCTACCTCATTTGTCTCACACACCGGCAGTGTCCAGGAATGCACTTCTGAGTAATAAGTGAAAATGTTCAAGTGGTGCTAGAACTGTGATTTGAAGGGCAGAATTACATCGTGATAAATGAGACTATATTAGTCTATTGGCCAATGTTTATATTTAGTTTATTTTAATATAAAAGAAGATTTGTTTGCTTGTTTCTCAAGACAGGGTTTCTCTGGGTATCTCTGTCTGTCCTGGAACTCGCTCTTGTAGACCAGGCTGGCCTCGAACTCACAGAGATCCGCCTGCCTCTGCTTCCCTGAGTACTGGGATAAAGGCATGTGCCACCACTGCCTTTAATCAGAATAAATTTCAAGAGATAATTATATTATCTGAACAATAGAATCCTTCTGACAGATTTGAAAAATTATCAATTGATATTTAAACTGAACGATCATAATTCTTTGAAAATTTCTTCTTGCCTATCAGTTAGATTTTTTTTTTTTAAAGAAAAAAAATGGGTAACCCAGGCTGGCTTTGAACTCGTGATCCTCCTGCCTCTGCCTCCTTCAACAAATCCTACTGGCATATGCCACCACAACTGGCTCAATTTAATTTTTAAAACCTTTTCTTAGATTTACTTTTGTTTTTTGTGTATTAGTATTTCGCCTGTATTTATGTCTGTGTGCTTGGTGCCTGTGGAGGTCAGAAGAGGGCACTGGAGTCCACTGAACTGTAGTTATAGATGGTTGTAAACCATCATGAGTACTGGGAACCTAACATGAGGGAGATAACTGTTAAAAAAAACTTATTTACTAAAGGCATATGTGCTCTTTTTTAAAAAAATATTTGTTTTATGTATATGGTACTGTCTATCTGTTTATACACCTGAATGCCAGAAGAGGGCATCAGATCCCATTATAGATGACTGTGAGCCACTGTGTGGTTGCTGGGAGTTGAACTCAGGACCTCTGCAAGGGCAGCCGGTGCTCTTAACCTCTGAGCCATCTCTCCCCTCTGGCATATGTGCTCTAACATAAAGTTTTGTTTTTCCTATAGAGGTTTTATGACACAGACTTTAAAAAGAGTTGACCTTCTATCTTTAATAATAAAAAAAATAGCATATGGCGAGGAAATTCTTCTGGCCTGCAGCCCCAGAACGGCTCCTTTGCGCAGAAGATGGGTGCAAAGGTAGGACAAGCCTGGCGTCACTTCACCCCTTCCTTAGCTGGAGTGAGTGCATTCCATACTGGTGAGCTCAGGCTCTTTATCCCCCTCCCCAGTTCTCCCCTCCACCGCATCAGTGAGATTTCACTGTAGATATACCATGCATCTGTTAGGCATTTGGTGTATATTTTGTACTTTCATTTTTTTTTTTTAAGAAATTTTTTTTTTTTGGCCCCTGGGAACCATTTTCTTTGGTGAGATGCTTGCCTTCACTGATAATTTTAAAAGTTAAAGTTTTTTTTCTCATGTAGGAGGGCATTTAACCATCTTGAGTGAGAACTCTGTTGTCTAATACACCTGTGCTTTTATATGCACTTTATTTTAAGCTAATTATTATTTAAATAAGTATGCAAAAAATGGGCGCATTGATAACACAAAAAAATTTAACCTTTGTATATTGTATAGACGACAGTTCTTTTCTACATTTAAAGGTCTCTGAACCACGAAGTCTTTGTGTGGAGGCCATGTTTGCGTGTCATTCTTCCAGGGAATATTTATGAAGGGCATATGGTGTACAATACAGCATCAGCATTGAGCACACTGTGGCTCACAGTGTTCTTTACTCTTTGTAGACCACGATGCCAGTGTGGGTTTTATTCTTGCCTAATATCAGCTTGTCTGACTGTATCGAACCTCAAACACAACCAATGAAGAGAAGAGGGATCTTGCTTTTAGAAAAAAACAACGAACTCCGGAGCTGGCATAACCCTTTGTCTACCACACTATAAATAGAGCGCAGGGGAAGACTGAAGGCCAAGTTCGACAGGATGGGAAGTCGATGCAGATCTTCTCTTGGGTCTGCTCTGCAGTCTGTGACAGTTGTCTGGCGACACGAGCGCACACACTCTGTCTGCAGTGTGGGAATCGGCTTAAATTCCTCGACTATTCTCAACAGCCAGCGTACTGTCCAAATACACATATTGCGGCAGAACAGCGGAACTTAAATATATCTTAAGGCTGTCTCTCTCTACTGAGTAGTTTCCAAGGAGCTAATAAGAAATGCAGTTCGAGGATGAGTTTCAGATTATCGAGACCACAAAGGGCAGCTGTATTCCTGGTAGAATAGGAGGCAGCACAGTTACATGAAGACTGTCTTGACAAGACACCCGGATGGAGTCTGACATTCATCTGTTTTACACAAATATTTACCGAGTTCTTTCACCTCTGCCCTTTAGTGAATAAAAACAGAAGACCTCATTGTCACTCATTCTCTGTGCCTCTGACTCTTGAGCAAATAACCTGAATCAGCTTTTCACTCCTGCATTCGGAGAGAGTCTGTAGCGCTGGTATGCTACTGGGAACTCCGTTCTTAAAGCCCAGGGAAGGGTGTTCACCTGTCAGCCTCTCTCACGTACATCAAGCCAGGCAGTGTGCTCCTGACCCCGCTACGGAATGAGAATACCTAGCCAGTCCCCATGGGGGGACAGACATCAGAGTGTACCACGTCTGGAAGAACATCGTTTGTTAAGTGATGACAGTGACTCCTCCCACACTCTTGGAGGAGCACAAAGGGTTCTCACGGAGATGAACACACCTGAATTAGCTCTGTGTGGGTGAAAGGTCAAGATCCCCCCATTTCTGTGTGTGTGAGGGCTGGTCGTGGTCAAGAGTAAACTCAGGACTTCAAGGGCTCCTTATCCCCAACCCATGACTCTTGATCTGGCTTTTAAGTTGGTGCTGGGGAGAACCAAGATAAACAAGCTGGGTTCTAATTAAAGGAAACAGTTGGGATAGCTCTGTAAGGCCCACCACAGCAACTTTTCACAGCTACAAGCGTCGTTTGGGTATAGTCGTTTGGGTATAGGAGGTAAATTCTAGTCCGCTGAAACCACCACAGCAGTGCCAAGAATCGGTCCTTACAATAATAGCAAAATGAATACTTTGAAGAAGCCAAGAGGCCAACACAAACACTCCTTGTATGACAGAGTAGATACTCAGGTTAGAAGGTTACCAATAAGTGACATTGAGACAGTTGGTAAGCTGCTTGGAAAATAACAGATTTTTTTTTAATTCCAAGTTGTTTTATTTAGGGGATAGTGACCACCAGCAGGTTAGAAAATAGAGGACCAGGGTGCCTTTTGTGAACTGAACCTTCAGATAGCACCAATGAGTTCAGGAACATAGGTCACAAGTCATTGTTAGCCGTTTCGTTTCCTGTTGAGTGTGTTGAGCATGTGAGCTTGTCATACCTTCGTAGTCCTCATGCTCACGAGGATTAATTTCCCCCTTGTCTCCCTCTGGAAAGTCAAAAAGTTTGAACAGTGGCCCGTGCTTTCCTTTTTGAGCTATGCAAATGATATAGCTATCCTATTCCCTAGCTGGCTGTCACTCATGAGAAGGAAAGTTACAGAGCCTCACCTAGAGAAGGTTTTCATGCCCAGCGGAAAGTTGTAGCCAATGCAAATAAAGTGTGGAAGCTACATTAGCCCGATGATCCATTGTGTGTGTGTGTGTGTATGTGTGTGTGTGTGTGTGTGTGTGTGTGTGTGCGTGTGTTATCCAGCCTAATAGCATTAGACTTTTATTTGACAAATTCTTAACTTCCCATTTCCTCATCACCAAGCAACATCTTAATTATGGTTTGGCTGCTTCTGTGTTTTTCTGCAGGGAGAGGACTGACTGGTCATGCTGACTTCATACTTCATCCAGGAAGTTACTTACCAAATTGACATTCTGGTTTTATGTATCATTGGAGGTCTTTAAATACGAGCTTGCTCCCAAGAAACGGTTTCTGCTGGGATTTCCGAGATACAAAATGAAATCTAGGCATTGTGCTGGCAGATCTGCCCCGCTCTTTAGGTATACAACAGTGGTTGACAGCAAGGGTTCCAGAGTCAAGATAGACAGTCCTAGGATCAAATACTGGCCATGCCATTTACTAGGATGTGTGACCCTGATTTTTCCACACGCTGGTCTTCCATCTGTGAAGTCGTTGTCTGCTGTAGGATTCTGAGATTGTATAAGAAAGTACCCTCTAGGACAGGGGTTCTGAGCCTCAGTACTATTAGCATTTGAAACCAGGTAATGCTGTGTTTGGAGATGGTTAATTGCAGGGGAATCACTGTGTACTGTAGGCTCCTTAACAGCATCCCTGACCCAAGCCCACTATGTGGGCTCCCCTAGCCACTCACACTTGGAGGATCTACTGCTGTGGCTGCATAGAGCAGGGCCTGCAGGATGGGAAATTACGTTGGGTTTTATAATAATGATGACAAAGGTGCTACGGAAGATAGATATTATTCTTGATGCCATCCTGAGACCCCTGGGAAGGCATTTGTGATCCTTATTTATTACTATTACTATTATTATTGTTTTGTTCTTTCAGTTCCTGTATCTTAGCCAAGATAAACTCTCTATATAGACTCAAGTCAAAAATTTTAAAAACCCCACTTTTATAAAAATGAAAGAAAAGTAAGAAATCTTTAGGTTTGCAAATGAGAAGATGGTGTCAAGCTATTAAAGTGGGGATTCTTGTGATGTTTAGTGTTAGGGTTAAGTCATTAAACATGTTACTATGGTAAACATAAACAAACATGCATAATCTGTGAAATTTTGGAACAAACATTAGCAAGTTGATTTAAATTATTTTGAGCAGTCTAAGAGTGAAGCAATGTTTTGAGAACTGACTGTGTCCATGTGTGGTGGCTCACACCTTTAATACCAGCATGTGGGGGGCAGAGGCAGGTGGATCTCTGTGTTTGAGGTCATCCTGGTCCATATAGTGGGTTCTAGGACAGCCAGGGCTACGTAGGGAGGCCTTGTCCAAAAAAAAAAAAAAAAAGAAAGAAACTAACTTTAGTCAAAAAGGAAATAGCATATTCCCATAAATGAGAACAAAGAAGATATACATAGTCAGTATTTGGGAGTTGTTCACATTTAATAGTTTAAATATTTAAATCCTTTCTTTTAAATTGGCAAAGATTTTAAGTACGGGCACCCAGCTCTCTTATGTAGCCAGAGAGTCTTTTTATATTCTTTGTAGAACAATGGATGGGTGCAGACTTTTGTAATAAATATGCCTTAAGATTTGTCATGCCTTTTAGGCTCCCAGAAAAACATTTGGAATAATCTAAAATGTCTACATGTATTTATGGTGAAGAAGTACAATATTGCAAAAATATTGTAATAGAAGCCAGTTAAATGCTCAGTATTAGGAATGGAGCTAATTATAGCAAAGCAACATAATTTGTCCTTAACAATATTTACTGTTTCTGGTGACACACTCTTCAGTGTTAAGGGGAAAGAAAGCAGGTTTTCAGGCTGCATATGCAATATAAATCCAACTCTGACAAATACCAGTAGCAGATATCCCCAGTATTAGCAACGTTTGTTCCTGAGAAAGCGGCTTATGAATAATTCATGAAAGTTTCTCGTAACTATGATTAAATTGATCATTTCATAGCAAGCTTATATGTTTTTACTGTTCATGTTCTCTTTGATAATCTTAGGTCATAAACATTTTTTGCTTTGGAAATGAAGGTAAAAGGGTTAAGTTTAAAATAGGAATAAGCAGAAAGCAATCACCAGTGCTGTAAATATGGCTTTATATTATAAAATTCCTTATAAATTAAATGTAATCAATTTTAGGGGTGAATTTCTTACTCATAATTAATGGATTTTCTAACCATCATGGTACTCTTTATGATCACTAATTTAAAAAATTATTTTTTTTGAGATTATAATATAGTTATACCATTTACCCCTCCCTTTTTCTCTCTCCAAATGTTCCACATTCTCTTCTTTGCTCTCTTTCAAATACATAGCCTCTTTTTTCATTAACTTATTAACATGCATTGTGCACATGCACACATATATTCCTAAATATACGACCTGCTCAGTTTGTATAATGGTATTTGTACATATGTTTTGACCACTTGAATGTGGATAACCAGTTAGCATGCTGGGGGAAACTTTTTCTCCCTTTCTGCATTCTTTAGTGGCCTGTAGTTCTTTGTGTAGAGTTGAGAACCCTGGGCTTCCCTGTCCACGTTAGTGCGTCTGTAGGTGTCATGCCTGTTCACCTCATGCTTAGGTGGTCATGTAGGTGTAGCTTCTCACAGCAAGCTTCCTGATCCTCTGGCTTTTACCATCTCTCCATAACGTTCCCTGAGCCTTGGGTGTGGGAGTCTTTTGTAGACGTATCCATTGTGACTGGGCTCCACAACTCTGTGTTTTGATTGGTTGTGGTTATCTGTAATTATCTCTGTCTGTTGCAAAGAGAATTTTCCTTGATGAAGAGTGAAGACTACGCTTGTCTGTGGGTATAAGAACAAATATTTAGAATATAGTTAGGAATTCTGCTGGCTTAGTAAAATGGTAGCTGTAGTTCTTCTGCAAGATCCATGACTTCATTAGTTCTTTGACTAGGTTTCCAGAACCGTGTATGGTTTCCTTCCTGTTGACAGGTTGTAAGTCCAATTAGACAACTGTTGGTTACTGCCAAGGAATGCCTGTCACTGCTGCACTCTTGGGGTTATCCTGCCATGCTGGTGGTGGCTATGATTCGTGAGTTGTCATATCTGCGTAGGTTTACTGTTGGTTGCTTCTCTTCTCTGGAAGCTTGCCTGGCGTCTTCTGGTACCATGGACTCTAGTCCTCAGGGAGGAGGCTTTCAAATCAGTACCAGCTCAGGGCTTCTGGGTCCTGTGTCTGAAGTTCACTGATTATTAAATTGTAAAGCTATTTACTGCATGTATTTGAAGAACAAATGTTTAAAATGTCCCCTTTTTATTTGCAGTTTGTGCAGAAGCTTATAATCCTGACGAAGAAGAGGATGATGCAGAGTCCAGGGTACGTAGTTGACTGGATTAGGTGATGTCAAATGCATTATGTAAGGAAAATAATAATGGGCACGCAGACTTTCAGGACAGACAATGAAATTACTTATTTCTTTTCCTTACCTTATCTCGAGAGTCTACTTCTACTTTAAATTCTACAGAAGTATTTTTATCCCCCCCCCACACACACACACTGCACATAGTCTCTCTTGGATAAAACAAGGCAGGAATGTGAGTGCTCACTGAAGTTATGGTACAGTCCTTTCACTAAAGGCGTCCTGATGATGAAAAATGTTTTGAGCTATTTATTTTTCTTATAGCCATAGTTATTTATAAAAGGTGTTCCTACTATAGGGAGATACTGGTAAAGACCTTCTGCTCCTGTCAGTTGCTAACAGAAGGTTCCTCGGAGGCAGACAAGCCTCAGTAGAATCACAAGGAAGATGCCAGCACAGCACACACCAGGCCTTGCGCAGACTGGCTCTTGGAGGCCCTGACGATTCCGTAGCATTTGCCTTGTGTGCTTTGATACAGCTTTCAAGCAGTGCCCTTAGCTTACGTCTCCCATTAGTGATCCAGTAAGAAGGAAACTAAATAGGAAATTACTGTGCCTGAACATGAAGAAAAGTAGTAACTTTCCTCCCTCCCCTCCCTCCTTCCCTCCTCTCCCTCCCTCCCTCCTCTCCCTCCCTCCCTCCTCTCCCTCCCTCCTTTTCCTCCCTCTCTCCCCTCCTTTCTTTCTTTGTACATACTTTGGAAAAATCTCTTTTGCATCTTCAGCCTTAAAAAGTGTTTTTTTTAAACCTCTATCTATAGCTCTAAAAAATGCAGAAAAGCAGACAGCGGGTCCAGAGTTTTTAGACTGTTGAGCTCCTGAAGTATATGTGTACCCTTGGTATAAACAAATATACATATGCAGTCAGATTCTTCTGTTGCTAATCTGGAACATGCTGTTATTGCTCTGTGTGTGTGCTAGAAACCTTCCCTGCCTATCACACGCTTCATCTGTACATCCAGCAGAAAGCAATGGTGACAGTTGGAGATTACACACAATCCTATGTTTGTGGTTAACTGTATGTGCTAAAATTTAGTAATCAAGATATTTTGAGGTAGCTTAAACTTGTTTTAAAAATCTAAAGCTAAGCCGGGCGGCGGACACCTTTAATCCTAGCATTTGGGAAGCAGAGGCAGGAGGATCTCTGTGAGATCAAAGCCAGCCTGGTCTACGGAGTGTGCTCCAGAACAGCCAGGGATACACAGAGAAACCCTGTTTTGAAAAATCAAAAACAAAAAAATCTGAAACTAAGGAACATAGTTTGAAAGTAACATTCAGTATCTTATTGTATCTCATTGACTCTATTCAGACCTTGGGAGGAATTTTAGATACCATTGAATCTGTGAGTTAGTTAAGTAAAATGTTTTGTTCATTCATTTTTATTCTAGGTAATATTTGCTTAACAGCCAAGCAAATGGAATTAAACATAAAAAACACCAGTGAGAACTCATTGGATACATGTGTTGATGTATGACCGGTTTCAGAAAGAGTTCAGAGATCACACGTAGACTGAGGCAGGAGCAGTGGTTCCCAGACTGTGGGTGTTGACCACTTTGGGGGTCACATATCAGATATCCTGCATTTAAGATATTTGCATTATGATTCATAACAGTATCAAAATTATTGCTATGAAGTGGTAATGAAAATAATTTTATGGTTGGGGGTCACCACAACACGAGGGACTCTGTTGAAGGGTCACAGTGTTAGGAGGGTTGAGAACTGCTGCTCTTGGGTTCTTCAGCAGCAAATGGCAGATGTTGAGGGGTGACTTACCCGCCACACTCTCCCTATTGCTGGCTTTCAGTTCAAGATCCGGTTTCCCGGGAGCTTCTAATAAACCCAGTACTGGCCACTTGGGGCAGAACCAGGAAATCAAGACCCAGAGATCAGTTGTATAAATAAGGGCAGACATATTCTTTTTTCCTTCAAATTGTTTTTATTGAGCTATATAATTTTCTCCACTCCCTTCCCCCTCCCCTCTACCCTCTTCCATGGTCCCCATGCTCCCAGTTTACTCAGGAGATCTTGTCTTTTTCTACTTCCCTTGTAGATTAGATGCATGCATGTCTCTCTTAGGGTCCTCTTTGTTGTCTAGGGTCTCTGGGATTGTGTATTGTAGGCTGGTTTTTCTTCACTTTATGTCTAAAAGCCACTTATGAGGGAGTACATATTATATTTGTCCTTCTGGGTCTGCGTTACCTCATTCAGAATGATGATGTTTATAGATCCATCCATTTGCCCACAAATTTCAAGGTGTCATTTTTTTCCACTGTGTAAATGTACCACATCTTTTTTTATCTATTCCTCAGTCGAGGGGCATTTCGGTTGTTTCCAGGTTCTTGCTATGACAAATAATTCTTCTATGAACATAACTGAGCATGTCCCTGTGCTATAATTGAGCATCCTTTGGGTACACACCCAAAGTGGTATTGCTGGGTCTTGAGGAAGGTTGTTTCCTAATTTTCTGAGAAATCGCCACACTGACATCCAAAGGGGTTGTACCAGTTTGCACTCCCACCAGCAATGCAGGAGTGTTCCCTTTACCCCACAACCTCTCCAGCATAAGTTGTCATCAGTGTTTTTGATCTTAGCCGTTCTTACAGTTATAAGATGGAATCTCAGAATTGTTTTGCTTCGCATTTCTCTGATGGCTAAGGATGTTGAACATTTCCTTAAGTGTCTTTCAGTCATTTTAGATTCTTCAGTTGAGAGTTCTCTGTTTAGGTCTGCAGCCCATTTTTTAATTGAATTATTTGTTTTTTTGGTGACCTATTTCTTCAGTTCTTTGTATATTTTGGAGCTCAGCCCTTTGTCCAATGTGGGGTTGGTGAAGATCTTTTCCCATTCTGTAGGCTGCCATTTTGTCTTGTTGACCGTATCCTTTGCTTTACAGAAGCTTTTCGGCATCAGGAGGTCCCATTTATTAATTGTTTCTCTTAGTGAATGGCAGGCATTTTCTTATGGAAGGTGTGTGTGCTGGCTAGTGAGGTGGCTGTCATTTTAACATAAGCTAGAGCCAGTTTTAGAAGAGGTAATTCTAATTGAGAAAATGCCCCCACTAGATTGATCTTTGGGCATTCATGTGGGACGGCTTAGCTCACTGAATCACACCTCGGGGCTGGTGGTCTTGAGTTCTGTAAGAAAGCAGGCTGAGTAAGCCCTGGGCAGCAAGCCAGTAAACAGCCCCCTTCCATGACCTCTGCATCAGCTCCTACATCTAAGTAAAGCCTATTAGTTGCTTTTCTGATTCTTTTCCTTGAAAGGCAGCAGAAGTTCAGAGCAGGAATTGGCAAACACTTTATATGGGGATTATATTTTAACTGAAATCTCACTATTTCTGAACATGAATATTTAGTGTTTGGGAGTCGGAAGCGCTCTTAACGCTACTCCGCCCTACTGCTGTGGCTCAGAATCAGCACAGGCAGTGCACAGATGTCTGTGTTCTGAGGACACTTGAATTTCCTCTCCTTTCCATGTGTGCATGTGCGCCTCTGTGTGTGTGTGTGTGTGTGTGTGTGTGTGTGTGTGTGCGCGCGCGTGCGTGCAGGGGTCATGTGTGGGAGGGGAGAAAGAGAGAAAGAGACAGGGAGGGAGAGAGAACACAAAGGTAAAGCCATTCTTAGCTCTGAGACCATTCTCTGCAGATGTGCTTGCAGGGGTGGGTTTGTTCTGGGGTGTGAGTGCGTTCTCTTAACCAGCTTGTCAGGGATGAATCCCAGCTCTGCAGCTCAGGAACTGTTAGATGACGGAGAAGTCAATGGAGTGTGTGTGTGTGTGTGTGTGTGTGTGTGTGTGTGTGTGTGTGTGTGTGTGTGTGTGCGTGTGCGTGTGCGTGTG
>NC_022009.1:82404129-82409207 GCF_000317375.1 Microtus ochrogaster
CTGTTACTAGGTTAAAATGAATTGACACTTATGGAGCCCTTAAAATACTTCCTGGGATGGGCAGTGGTGGCACACGCCTTTAATCCAAGCACTTGGGAAGCAGAGTCGGATGAGTCTCTGTGAGTTCAAGGCCAGCCTGGTCTACAAAGTGAGTAGCAGGATGGCCAGGGCTACACAGAGAAACCCTGTCTTGAAAAAACTAACTAACTAACTAACTAACTAACTAACTAACTAACTAACTAATGCACCTGGCATACATAAGATGCCACATAAATGCTTGCTTAACAAGATTTTTTATCCTGAAATGAGAAAGTTTAATAAAAATCATGAGAGCCTCTAGGCTGGCCAAAGCTCACACTCTGGGTACATCGTTAGAGCTGAAGAGTCCAGAGACAAGCCTGGCGCACAGAGTGATGTCAAACCTACTGAAAACACAAGTCCATAGGAGCGGGCAGTATCTTAGCTGGGAGAATATCTGCCCCCTGACTGCTCCCAGAGCACAGACTGTACTAGGCCAAGGGTCTTTGGCAGGATCTGTGTCAGGGAGGAGTGGGGGATGAGCAAACTGCATAGACAGCAGCCCTGGAAAACATTTTAGAAGCGTTGGTTGGTTAGAGCCAGGAGAGCAGGAAAAAAGTCTCCTCTGTTGAGACCTCATCACAAGAGAAAGTATGGGGAGAAAGGAGAGAGACTTGAATTGGCAGAGGGTGAAGCATCGCAGAGTGAAGACCAGAGCATAGTCTGCCATTTCCACCACCACCAGCGCTGCCCACAATGCCACTGCTACCACAGCCACCACCCTGTGGCTGCCCCGCAGGCATGCCCTTAGTAGCTTTCAGAGAGAGAAGTAGCCTTAATCCCTTGTGTGTTGAGTAGAAAGTGGTGGACTCTGGCTCGTGTCATCTGAGGTTTGAAGGTTTCTGTGTAGCACTGATAATGAGCGGTCTGTTCACCTGCCATCTTAGGGTCTAGGTTCAGATAGTGAACAGGCTTCCCATACATTACACCTTATATAGTGACTTCCCATAGCACGAGAAAAAAATGCCTGGCAGAAATCATGTAAGGGAATAAGATTTGTTCTGGATCCAGTTTCCGGGGAGTTTTAGTGCGTCCTGTGGGGGAGATGTGTCTGTGACAATGTCAGGACCGTCACGGGGCACCATCGGGAAAGAGAATGTTGTCCTGGAGCTACAAGCAGCTTTAAGAAATGCCTGCACATTCCCATCTGCTTATACTAGCCGCGCCTCATCTGCTAAAGACTCCACGGCCTTCAAAGTAGCAGTGTAAACATGGGACTCAGTCTGTGGGGACACTGAGTCCCACGCCACACACTTTTATTGAAAAACTGCTGAGATTTGCTCACTAGCAGAGAGTCTTTCATGTTACCTGTAGATCAGAGAAGTCTCCAATACTGTAAATGCCAGTTCCTTCAGGCTTATACTTCATTGGTTTGTTAGCTATCTCTTCTGCCAAGGTAAATGTCCCTGTGCATCTTGGTGTTTCTGCGGGCACAGACTCCCTGCTGTCTGATTCTGACTGCTTTGATGGGAGAGGTGAGGCATTGGCTTAGCAGGTCCTACAGAGTTTATCTGTGTAACCCTGGCTGCCTTGGAACTCACTCTGTAGACCATGCTGGCCTAGAACTCAGAGATTTGACTGCCTCTGCCTCCCAAGTGTGCTACCACTGCCCGTTTTAAATTTTAATTGCTTTTTCTGTTCTTGTTTTGTTTTTTCTTAGAAACAAATGACTGTTTCATTGCCCTGAGTAAATGTTCAGTGAGAAGATAGAACACCAACTTCTCTTAACTTTATCCTAAATGAGCACATCTGTATTTCCTAAATTCATTTCCCCTGAATGCACATTCTCCTGAGTATATGGTTGCTTGGTCCTTTCTGTAAATTCCTAACATGCTGTTGGGGCAGTTACTTGCAATTTTTCTAAAATCTTATTTAATTTTGATGAGGTATACATGTAAGAATTCCCTTGCTTCAGCAGACATTATCAAGTTTTAAAGGAAAGAGCTGTAGCCTGAAGAGTTTAAGTTCAGTCGCAACGGAATGAAGGCAGCATCTAACTTTCCAGCTTAGCTGTGTAACACTTTGTCCTTTGGTTCGTGTCCGTGTAGCCTGGGATGTTTGTTGTCTTTATCGCTCCTCATGCATCTTCTCATAATGTGCTTTTTGGTCTTGGGGAGAACTCTCCTCCCAGGAGCTTCTGAGCACAGTGCTGGTGGCTGTGCTCTGTAGACCAAGGGACGGCTCATGGACTAACCCTTGTTAGCCACCCAGAGTGAACGTTGGATTTTACCTGGTATTAACTGTTGTGTTTGTTTTCTTGATTTTGATGTCTTTTCAGATAATACATCCCAAAACTGATGATCAGAGAAACAGATTGCAAGAGGCTTGCAAAGATATCCTGCTGTTCAAGAACCTGGATCCAGTAAGATAAATCGTGATAATAGAAGAGGGTCAACACCTGGGCAAGGACCTGAATCCCTCCCTTTACGCGCTCAGTTCACTCTGGGATCATGGTGGAGGCAGAGGGTTGCATGCACTTTCTGGTCTTAGATCTGTGGATACCAGATACACTGTGTTAGAGCGCCAAGGGAAGATAATGTCATATTCTCACAGCCAACCCTGGGGTGGTGCAGGGGAGGAGAGGTTAGACCCCTGTGTATCGCAGAGGCCCCTGGTGGTTCATCGAGGGAGAGGCTAGACCCCTGTGTACCACAGAGGCCCCTGGTGGAGGTCTTCCCTGCTGCTCTCAACAGTCAGTAATAGGAAATATTTGAATGCGTGTAAGCTCTACATTGTTCATATTTTAAATGTAGCATTTTACTTGGCTCAAGGCAAGGGAATGTTTGATTCTTGGAAAGAATTTTGACATCTCTAGTCTACACAGAGGGTGTTTCTAGCATACTGCTTGGTATGGCATGTGCGTTTAGATTTAGCTTCATGCGGTTGGATAAGTGTTCTGCTTTGTCATCATGGGTCATGTTTTTGCTATCTAGGGATTTAGAAAAGAGCTGCTGCTTATTCCAAATGTGAAGAACCAGCTTTTACTACTTACTTCAACCTTGGGTTTTTCAAACTCCACCTCTTCTAGTTTTCAGATTGATGTCTGAGAACATCAAGTCCTGCTGGTTTTTAGATAGGATTTTTGTTTTGTTTTTGTTTGGACATTTTTTTTGAAGCACTAAGGCTCTACATCATACCCTTTTATAGGTCATGCTTACACCCTGAAATACTAAAAGAACTCAATAACTTCTTATATAACCTTATATCATGTTCTCTAGGAACATGAATTACATTTGGACCTTGTACGTCATCCCTGAGTTCAGATTATTGTTTTGACATTTTAGGTTGTTGTTTTGTTTCATTTTGTTTTTTCTTTTTCTTTTGTTTTTCTTGTCTGTTTTTTTTTTGTTGTTTTTGTTTTTTGTGTTTTTTGAGACAGGGTTTCTTTATGTAGCCTTGACTGTCCTAGAACTAGTTCTGTAGACCAGACTGGCTTCGAGCTCATGGAGATCCATCTGCCTCTGCCTCCCGAGTGTTGGAATTAAAGGTGTGCACCGCCACTGCCTGTCTTTGACTTTGACATTTCCCATTGCCTCGTTTATTCGTTTCTTGAGGGCAGAACACACACCTTTTCCTGCTTCATTTAGCTCTTTAATGTATGCCCCATTGTCCTTTGTACTCACCAGTGCCTGAAGCCAGAACATTCTGAATTACATCCTGATTTTTGTAGCTATGCATACTTGGTAGTAATATTTCAAATAGAGTTGGTAATTTTAACAAAGTAGTGGTATTTAAAGACTGTCTAGGGCTGAGGGGAGATGGCTCAGTGAATAAAATGCCTGTCCTGCAAGCGTGAGGACCTGAGTTCAGATCCCTGGTGCCCCTGTAAAAACCAGATGTGGCAGCGTGTGCCTGTAACCCAACACTAGAAGGAAGGAGGTGGTGTGTGTGGAGACAGGTAGATTCCAGAGGCTTGCTGACAGGCCTGTGTAGCTAAATGGCTGACTCCAGATTCAGTGAGAGACCCTGTCTCCAAGAAGTAAGGTGGAGTGCTAAGACACCAACATTGATCTCTCTGGCCTCCATGTGAGGATAGCGTGGGAAAATGCATCTCCACAAACACATGCATACAAGACACACATGCATACACACATGCACGCACAACAAATAAATAAAGGCTCAAATCTTATCGAAACGTACAGTAATCTCTGACTGCTTCCAGGTGTGTAGCCACCTCATGCAAACAACTGGAATTGAACTCAGTGGCTCACATAAACGAAGAAAAGATATAGGAGGGGACTTCTTGGAAAGAATGCGTTCAGAGGGAGAGGAGTAAGGGGGGGGGTGATGGGGGGAGTGGCCAACATTCATTATATACATGTATAAAATTGTCAAAGAATAAAAAGCACTTAACCCATTTGAAGGTTAGTAGGAGCAAACAGATATACTAAACAGAACACAGTGACTCTTTTAACTGTGATTCTGCTCTTCTGGTATGGATTCATCTGTTCCTTCCCCTCTTTTTCTTCTTTTTCTTTTCCATTTGGCCTGATGTGTGCTAAGCAGGTGCACTGTACTTATAAACCCAATCCACTTTTTACTTTTATTTTGAGGAAGTGTCCCAGGACCGAGTTACCCAGACTGAATTTCACCTCATTCTGTAGCCCAAGCAAGCCTTGTAATTGATCCTTCAGACTTGATTTCCCAAGTAGCTGGGATGAGAGGCCTGAACCACTGGGCGTAGCTAAATGAACTCTTATATGAAAAGGATTTTACAAAGATTAAACCGTCTGCTAAAAGTCTTCTGTAACATCCATACTACTACTTGTACTATGGTCTTGTAGCCTGTGCTGTGTGTACTATGGTACTACGCCTGTAGCCTGCTGCTTGCACCAGAGTCGAGAGTCAGGCAAGGGGCTGGATATTGAAACACACACACACACACACACACACACACACACACACACACACACGGAGAGAGAGAGAGAGAGAGAGAGAGAGAGAGAGAGAGAGAGACAGACAGACAGACAGACAGACAGACAGACAGACAGACAGACGCA
>NC_022009.1:82409307-82409852 GCF_000317375.1 Microtus ochrogaster
GAGAGAGAGAGAGAGAGAGAGAGAGAGAGAGAGAGAGACAGACAGACAGACAGACAGACAGACAGACAGACAGACAGACGCAGGTCACCTTTGAAACAAAAAAGCCAAGAATGCCAACTTTACTGTGTTCCAGGACAGCTTATATAGTGCCTTCGCTGACCAGTGGCCACACCCTAGCTCTTGGGATTGTTCAGCTGCAAGCCACCAGAAACCACTCCCCTGCCATCAGGGTCTCATGCTCAGAGCAGCTGCAAGCATAGGAAAACAAGCTGTTTACTCCAGCAGGCAGGGGGTTCACAGTCTCCAACAGTCTTCAATGTGTAATATAAAAGCCAGTTCATGGGTGGAGACAAACAGCACCAAAATCATGAATTAATATTACCGATTATTTTATCGGAAAATATATTTACTTTTTATTATTAAATTAATTAATTAATTAATTTGATTTTCGAGACAGGGTTTCTCCGTAGCTTTTTGGTTCCTGTCCTGGAACTAGCTCTTCCAGACCAGGCTGGCCTCGAACTCACAGAGATCCGCCTGCCTCT
>NC_022009.1:82410178-82415573 GCF_000317375.1 Microtus ochrogaster
CCCCTTCCCTCCCCTCCCCTTCCCTCCCCTCCTCTCCTCTCCGACGTGGTACTTGACAGCTGGTTGGAGTGGGACCGAGGAGAGTCTAGGATGACCACCAGTGTCCCACCACAGTGACCATGAGGCAATACCTTTCCAGAACTGGGAGAACTCCAGAGAGGAAGGAGAAATAATAATTACCAATTAGCACAAAGAATAATGTTGGCTTTGTAGCTACTGTCTGGTTTGAATTTCCTGAGGTTAGGGTTTAGCTTGAAAATTTCACTCCCCCCAGACCACAGAACACTCTCCCCTTGGAGTACTGTATCGTGCAGATTTTCTAATTATTAATGTCTTTGAAGATATTCCTTTCATGAATATTTTAATGTTCCACTCAGTAGGCCATTTTCCTCCTGAAATATTTCTAATTTGAGGCTATCTGGAACAATTTCCCGATGCTCTTCCATTAATGCCGAGAAAATTGTTGCTGCCGAGGTGAGTCAGAGCGTGCCTGAGCTGGGACTCGAATTTGCATTCTGTGAGAGAAGTAGATGTGGGTTTCTTCGAATGGCTGTCAGCATCACCGTCAGCCTCTGCGCATTAAATATTTCCTCACTTCTTCTCACTCTATGCATAATTATGGGGAGAGTAGGCTTTGATTGACTAGAGCAGACACCTGTCACATAAGTAAATTTCTCTATTTTATTAGGAAATTTTCATATGCTGGTGTGAATTCTTTATAATTTAAAAGCAGTGTTTCATATGTCTGCTTAAAATGGAGCTAATTCTAACATAACCAAAATTTTTATTGTAACAGTTTATTTCATTTTTCCCATTTGACATTTAGAGTCAGAACTAATCAATAAAGCTGATCCTTCCGCTCTGCCTTCCCTAAAAGAAACACATCATAAACAAGTAAAATACAGTATGAGCAAGCCATTTAATTAGTCTTCAGGATTTTGGTAGGTGACCATATGTTGCCTGAGGTAGATGAACTCATTTGCGTAAAAGGTCCCTGCTGGGCCGATTAGCATCACGTCAGGAAATCCCTGCCTCATTGCCCTCCTGGCTCCATCTCCAGCCCTGGCTGCTGCCCATGAACAGGAGCCAGGGCTCACCCGTGATGAGGAAGGAACAAAAACCACTTGCAAACCTATCACTACCATTTCCTTGTGCTCCTCTCAGTCCACGGGAAAATTAAAAATTTTGTTCTCTAAATAGAGGGGTTTTTTTTTTTTTTTTTGAAAGCCTCTGTCCACTGAATGCTGGAATTAAAGGCATATGCCACCACCACCTGGCAGGTGTTTCTTTTTAATCAAGAAACTTTAATTACTACACATAAATTTACTAAAATTCATAATGAACAAAAGTTAGTGAAAGGAAACTTCCCTACAACTCTGTGTCCCAGAAGATCTGTCTCTCAGTCGTCAAGGCCTTTACATTATCTTGTGTAGCAAACTTTTCTTTCCTGGGAGCCAGCTCCCAAATAACCACACAGAAACTTATTATTAATTACAAATGCTCTGCCAATAGCTCAGGCTTGTTACCTGTTTCTGGTTGTAAGCTCTTACATTTTAAATCTACCTATATTCCTTACCTGACGTTCTGCCATGTGGTCTGGTACCTTTTCTCAGTACGGCAAGTTCGTCTCCGTCTCTCCACATCTCCTCTCTATTCTGATCTCCTTCCTTTTTTCTTCAGGCTCTCGTTTTGTCTAAAGTCCCACCTAACCTCTACCTGTCCAGGTACTGGGCAGCCAGCTTTGTAGCACAAACAATAAAAATCCAGAGACAGAAAAGCAGCCAAGCCACTAGAGAAGTCTTACCTCTACCAAGGTGACTGTAAACTAAGCAGACTAAGCCTTTCTCTCCTCCCATCTTACATTCCCTGTAGTGCTGGGATTAAAAGCGTGTGACTCTCTAGCACTGGGATTAAAGGTGTGAGCCACCACCACCTGGATTTGTTCATGCATTGATCTTGTGTAGCCCAGAATGACCTTGAGCTCACAGAGATCCAACTACCTCTGTCTCCCAAATCCTGAGATAAAGGTGTATGACACCATTACCTGATCTCTAGTGGCTTTAGCTTTGCCTTTTGGTCTCAGGCAAGATTTATTTTAAAAATACAAATAATATACAACTACACAACTTCTTTATTAACACAATCACAGTAGCATATTTTCACACATGTCGAGGGATAGTCCACACTCTTGTTCATGTCTCAGGGTTGTGTAATGCATATAAGAGTAATTCTATTTAAAATTTTAGTGGCAGCAATATTTAATGCAGTGTTCTCTTTTGTTACACACTGTATTAGATACCATAGAGATATATGAACATAGAGCCTCTACTTTTTAACTTTTCTTGTTAGTTCTTTGAGAGTTTCAAGTATTCCCTGCATGGCATGTGTTGTAATTACCCTTCAACTCTTCCCAGACCCACCCTCCTTTCCCTAAGTGACCCAACTTTGTGTCAAAACAAACCAACCTTTCAAGACCACTTTGCACTGCTGGAACTATTCTTGGAGTGTGGTCTTTTACTACAGCATGTCTTTCCCAGCAGCTAACAACTGCCAGTCACTGCTCATCTGGGGGTGGGATTGTGTGCCCAGTTTCCCTGTCTATCTGGGATTTGATCTGGTCTGGGCTCTCACAGGTTTTGCGTGTGCTAATCACAACTGCTGTAAGTTCATCTAGTACCTGCAGAGCACTTCCCAGCCCTGTGAACGCTAGCTGGTGGGAGGGGTGAAATTGCTAAGTCCATACCATCTTGATCTCATGTTTTATGTCATGTCTTCAGTATACATTCTTACTGCCAGGTTCTGGAGGGTAACCAAGATTAATGGTAATAGCTTATGATGTTTGAGGGTCAATGAGACCTCATTACCCAACAACTCCAAAAAAGAAACCATTTGTGGACCTGGGCTTTTTGCTAGCCTATGTTGTCCAGTAGGGGCATTGCTATGCTGTTATAGGGTAATCCCATTTCTGCATATCTCTCTCTCTCTCTCTCTCTCTCTCTCTCTCTCTCTCTCTCTCTCTCTCTCTCTCTCTCTGTGTGTGTGTGTATGTGTATATTTGTGTATGGTTTTCGTGTATGCACTCAAGGTGCTTCCCACACACACTTAACATTCAAACCACCAAACAATGTTAAGTATTCACGACCTTGGATTTAGCATTAGATTTTTAGATACCAAAAGCAAGAATGAGAAAAGATACATAATGAACTTTGTATCGCCATGACATTTTATAAGTCACAGGACGTTATGCCCCCCAAAAGTGAAAAGATAAGCTACAGAATGGAAGAAATATTTGTTGATCATGTACTTGAGAAAATTATAGTATTCAAGATACATAAACCATGTAAGAAGTACAAAAATCCAATTTTAAAATGAGCAAAGTACTTGAGTAGCTTTCTCTAGAGAAGACAAATGACAAGCAAGCAGATAAAAAGATTCCTGGCATGGTTAGTCATTAAGAAAATGGAAATCAAGGCCAAATAAAACACTACTTCATCTCCACAAGGGCAGCTATAATTAAGTAAAAGAAAAACAACAAATGTTGAGGACACGAGGACATTAGGACTCTCTCGCATTGCTAGTGGATAGTAAGTAAGCAATTCAGCTGCTGTGGTATATCACTTGGGAGTTCCTCAAAGCTAAGTCTAGAGGTACTGTACAGTTCAGTAATTCCTTTCATAGAATTGAGGTCAAATATCAGTTGAGACAAGTACTAGTGTATGAATGTTCATAGCAGCACTGTGCACAGTAGTTAGAAGGAGGTAGAAACAATCCAAATATCCATCATCAGAATATGGGATCTGAGCCAGGCCGTGGTGGAGCACGCCTTTAATTCCGTCCCTTGGAAGGCAGAGGCAGGCAGATCTCTGTGAGTTTAAGGCCAGCCTGGTCTACAAAGTGAGTTCCAGTATAGCTAAGACTGTTAAACAGAGAGACCCTGTTTCAAAACACCAAAAAGGAGAAAGAAAAGTGTGAGATCTGGGGGTCGAGGTCAGGTCATCAGGCCTATGTGCAGGTACCACTGTCCACTGAAACATCTGACTCAGTAAATGGATTCTAAAATTTACATCCAAAATAGATAAACCTGGAGAGGCAGAATCCTCCAGAGCCTACAGTGTTGAAGGCCAGTCAGTGATAGAACTGATAGTGACTTCAAAGCTTAGTATAATCTATGACACCAATCTTGACAAGAAGTACACAAGTTTGAGTAGCGGCACCAGATAGAGCCCATGAATAGCTCATGTGAATCAGCTGGACAAAGGGCAAAGGCAGTAAGTGGCATTGGAACAAACAGATGCCATATCCCAAAGAATCTAGACAGATTTTATACCCCTCATGAAAATTAACCCCAAATGGGCCAGAGACCTCAAAGTAAAATGTTTAAGTCATAAGTAGTGTAGATATCTAGATGATTTAGAATTTGGTGCCTATTTAGATAGGATGCCAAAAGGTCAGTATATGAAAGAAGCAATGAGATGAACTTAACTAAAATTAAACATTCTAAGACCAAGTGTGGTGCTGCAGTCCTATAATCTTAGTGCTAACAAAACTGAGGCAAGATGGGGTATGAGGTACGGGACGTGTATGGCTGCATAGTGAGGGCCTGCTTCAAAAAGAGAAAAAACAAAACTAAAGTGTTTGGCTATCAACAAGCCATGAGCAGAGAGAACCTGTTTGCAAAAGATATACCTGATAAAGAACAGTTAAACAAAATGCACCAATAAGTTTTACAACATAGCAGTAAGCAACAACCTGGTTGAAACTTAGATCAAGACTGGTAAGATAGATCAGCAGATAAGGTTGTCACATACAATGGAATAGAAATCGGGTGGAGAATGTATTCACATATTGTTTATTATTCTACATGAGCTTTGAAGACAACATGCTAAGTGAAGTGAGCTAGATGCAAGAAAACACGCTTTGTCATTCTGTAGACAGAAGTTTCTGTCCTGCCTGGTCCCACAGCCATTCAGTCTCAAATAAACACACAGAAGCTTATATTAATTATAAACTATTTGGCCTATTGCTCAGGCTTATTACTAACTAGCTCTTACAACTTAACCCACAATTCTTATATATGTTTAGTCACATGGCTTGGTACCTTTTCTTAGTAAGGCGTTCTCATCTTGCTTCCTCTGCATCTGTCTGGTGACTGACTCTCTGCCTTTCTTCTTCCCAGAATTCTCTTAGTCTGATCCTCCTCCCCATACTTTCTGCCTGAGTACTGGCCAATCAGTGTTTTATTAAACTGAAGGCGTAAGTCACAAACAATGCCACAGCAGTTTGGAATTATGATTAATAGGGTAGTATTTATTTAAAGGGGAAAAAACTTACAGATCACCGTCAGCCCTCTGCGCAACCAGGAAGGGAGTCTAGTCGCCGGCGGAGCAGGAAGTGA
>NC_022009.1:82421163-82423419 GCF_000317375.1 Microtus ochrogaster
CACTTTTTTAAAGGGAGAGAGACCACGCCCCAATGGGCTGGTATCTCAGCGGCTATAGGCTGGAGGAGCGGAAGGACCTCCCGCAACATTAAACTAATACGAGTGACAGACTGTACAGTGTGCAAAGATCATTATCCCACAGCATAAAATATTCAGAAAATAGATATCTACATAGAAAATAAATAGATCATGGTTTCTAGGGAGCTAGAGGACCATGAAAATAGCAAATGTGTACTTAATAGATGCAGGATTTCTTTTTGGGATAATCAAAATATTTTAGAACCACATAGGGAGGGTTGATGCTCAGTATCCTTTGTCTCCAGGAAAAAGCAAATCAAAAACAGTGAGATACACCCATCAAACAGCCCAAATCTAGAACCCTGATATCACTGAATGCTGTTGAAGGCGTGAAGCAACAGGAACTCTGGCTCATGGCTGGTGGGGATTCAAAGTGGTTTAGCCCCTTTAGAAGTGGTTTGGCAGTATCTACCTCACTATTTTCCTACACTCCAATTCTTCTGCTCCTCTGTATTTGCCCAGATATGTAAAAACCTAACATTCACCCAAAAAATCAGGATACAGTTGTTCATAGCAGTTTTGTTTATAATTGCCCAAGGTTGGGAGCCACCAAGATGTCCTTCAGTGGATGAACGGATAAGCAATAGTCGGTTCAGATAGCGGAATATAATGTAGTAAAAAGAAGTGAGCTGGTGAAGCCATGGGCAGACATGGAGGAAACATACATTAATAAGTGAAAGAGGCCAGTGTGATAAGGATAGACCTTCCTGGTTCTAACTGTCAAGACATTCATAACAGGAAATGATGGGGCCAGAAATACAAACTCGGCAGTAACCAGGAGTTGAGGGATGGGAGCGATGAACAGCTGGGTTCAGAGCATTGTTGGGATAACCCTAGCTGTGTCACTGGTACTTTTAAACTTAAGAGAGTGGCAGTGCGATGCTTTTGTAGGTGCAGAGCAGCAGATGGAGTGGTGTGTGAGGATGAGGTTTAAATCAGCTAATTTAAGTCTGTGCTCGGGGAGGCTTGTCCATGGATGGGGGCAAGGAGCATCGGAGAAAGGCCTCCCTCACTCTCTGCTAGGAACTTGCAAGTCCTCTGAAAAATAATAAGACCTCTATGCATTAGTTCAGGCATGCTAATTTCTGTTAATTTTATCATTCACTAGCTGTTGTAAAGGACTAAATCATGTTTTCAGGAAAAAGAATAAAACTGGAAATCATTATGTTGGGTGATATAAGCCAGTCCAGATACTTCTAGAATCCATATATATGGGGCAGGGGGTAGAAAGGGGAATCAGGAGGGGAGATGGATATATCAGATATGTGTGTGTGTGTGTGTGCGCGCGTGTGTGTGTGTGTGATATCCTGTATATATATACATAATCATATACATAAACATGAGGGGTAAAGGAGAAGGGTAACAGAACGTGAGTGGACTGAAAGCAAAGGGAAGTGCTGAGAGATGGAAAGGAACGAGTCAGTCAGAGGAGGCCAGAAGCAGAGGGACGGTCATGGAGGAACACAATTAGAAGAGATAATGACTCTATAGGAAACCCGTGATGAAACCCAGTAGTTTGTACTCTTACTTTAAAAGCTAATATAAAAACGTAATGGCTAAAACATGCTGTGAGGACCAGGCGATGATAGAGCACACACCTTTAATCCCAGCACTCGGGAGGCAGAGGCAGGCGGATCTCTATGAGTTTGAGGCCAGCCTAGTCTACAAAGGCTAGTTCCAGGACAGGCTCCAGAGCTGCAGAGAAACCCTGTCTGGTGGGGGTGGAGTGGGGTGGGGGGGTCATACTTTGAGGATAAAGTTTAAATCAACCATTTTTAGAATCAAGTCCCTCCTCAAGAAGCCCTGAGCTCAGCAAGTTTGAAAAGCACTTCCCTGCTTGGGAAAGTCTGCATTCGCCTGCAGCAGAACAACTCTGATTGCTTCACATCTCTCATTCTGAGGCAGATCTTTACACAGTGTTAAAACCGCCACGAAACCCTGTGGCCCCATGCTGGCCGCTGGACCTGCCTGGTGTGACAGATGATGGGTTCCTATGTAGGACTTCTCTCTCCTGAGTGCCCCTCCCTCAGCCTGTTCCGCTAATGGCAGGTTTTTTTTAAATTTTATTTATTTATTAAGGATTTCTGCCTCCTCCCCACCACCGCCTCCCATTTCCCTCCCCCTCCCCCATCAAGTCCCCCTCCCTCATCAGCTCGAAGAGCAATCAGGGTTCCCTGA
>NC_022009.1:82423609-82431161 GCF_000317375.1 Microtus ochrogaster
AAGTCCGGTTTTATCCCATGCTTTTTCAGACTCAGGCCAGCTGGCCTTGGTGAGTTCCCGATAGAACATCCCCATTGTCTCAGGGTGTGGGTATACCCCTCGCGGTCCTGAGTTCCTTGCTCGTGCTCCCTCTCCTTCTGCACCTGATTTGGATCTTGAGATTTCTGTCCTGTGCTCCAATGTGGGTCTCTGTCTCCTTTCATCGAATGGCAGGTTTTTAACATTTCACTTGCCTCCTTTCTGAGTGTCCTGCCAGAGAAGGAGGAGTCAGGGTGGAGGGTGTGCATTTGAAGCCTTACTAAATATTGCCAGGTTTCTTTGTTTTCCTGTTCTTTCTTCTCTTCCTCTTCCTTCTTCTTCTTCTTCCTCTTCTTCCTCCTCTCTCTCTCTCTCTCTCTCTCTCTCTCTCTCTCTCTCACACACACACACACACACACACACGTGCGCACACACACTGGGATCTCTATGTAGTTCTGGCTGTCCTGGAACTCACTCTGTAGACCAGCCTGGCTTCAAACTCAAGAGATCCACCTGCTTCTGTTTCCGGAGTGCTGGGATTAAAGGTGTGCGCCACCACCTCCAGGCACTGGGTTGTTTCTGTAGTGTTTATTGCGTGTGTACTTTTTCGTAGAAGACTGTGAAAGTGTCTCTTCCTCAGGATGACTCCAATACAGAGCCCTATTCTCGAGTCTGAATCTTTTCAGATCCGATGTGAGAAAAGTGATATCTTATTTCAATCTTAGTTTGCATTTCTCTTCATTTTTAGAGAAGCTGGGCATCCTTTTTCAAAATTATTTTAAGACACACCCCTCCCCAGAAGCACAGTGGCATCCTTGACTCAACCTAGACTTGGGTTTTGTTCATTGGCTTAACTGGGCTCCTTAATGCTCCCTTTCAGCCTGAAAAACTTTCCGTCCTAGAAAGTTTGTTCCATATTTCTTCATTTTCTGTTTTCTCTGGACTTTTTCTTTTCTTTGTTGACTTTGTGGTTTGGATTTTATTCTTTCTTATTTTATTAAAATATTCAGTTGGGTGGCATTTGCCATACCTATGCCAAGAGCAAACCTTAATGTAAATGCAGACTTTGGGTCATTGGCTCTCTGAGTGCAGATCAGGTGTTGCAAACCTACAGTCAAGCTGGGGGTCGTTAATTGTGGGGAAGGAAGTGTGAAGTCCTGTGAGACTGTCTCAGTGCACCCATGGACCTAAAACTGCTCAAGAGATTAATTTTAAGAGGGAAAAATTTAGCAGTCATGTTTTAAGATTTTTGTCAGGATCCTTTAGTTATGCCTGTGAGTTTGTGAGTATAATATCACCCCGAGCCATCTCTGGGTGGACAAGCAGCACTGTCTGAAAGCTCTCTTCTGCTCCTGAGACCTCTACTGTGTGTGGTTGTGTTAAGACTTTCAACAAACAACTGATTATCAGGCCTGAGGAAGTAGGGCAGTCTGTGAGCTCAGGTGTCACACCCGGGGGCCCTCGTCCTAGCAAGTTTTCTGGGCTTGCTTTCTGTGCTGGTATTTGGTGTGTCTGTACAAGCTCTCTCTCTGGGTTGTTTCATCTCTTTCTGGTCCCTTGTCTGGGAAATTAAGTCCAGTCTGGGCCGTCTAAGCATTGTGTCTGGGAGTAAAGGAACTTTATAGGAAGGTACCTGACCCACGTATGCCTTTAAACCGTCCAGCTTGTCTTTATCCCCGCGTTTTAGCTTCACCCTCATGGACCACATAATTTTATTCTGAATATTTTCTACACTGTGCTCATTGGCCACTCCAACACTATTAAATATAGTTTTGTAATTTGTAAAGACCTTTCCCAGGAGACGGAGATGGTCGGTTTCTGAAGTCAAATGTAATGACAGAAAGACTGGCAGAATGTGTGCTGGAGTCTTCTGTTGCTACTGTTTAGCTGCCCTCCACCCCAGTCTGTGTTTTGTTCTGTTTTGTTTTGGGTACGGACACAAGCTGTAAAACTGAAGGCAGGATGTAATCTCACTAGGTATTTAGGAACCTCCACACTAATTCAAGCAATGAACAGTAGGAGGTTTTGAGAACAGACAGCTTAAGAAAATTTGAAACAGTTCATTACCACCCTAGTTATTTTTGTGTTTTTTTTCTTCCTCCAGATGTGTGGCAGTTTAGTAATTCTTTCTTCATGTGAAGTGGTGATAGTTACAAATGTTCTCAAGTAGATGGATATCATCACTTTCATTCAGATGTTAAATATGAGAATCAATAGTGCTCTCATTTGTATGTGGTGAGGGATACTGACTTTTCTGATAAAACTCAATGGTAATGATATTCTGATTTCCTAGAAATCGTCCACAAAACCAGAGATTGTGTGATTCCTTGAGAAACTGTGTTCTTGATGCGCTTAAAGACATCTTATCTCTTTAAAATATAGGAGCAGATGTCTCAAGTGTTAGATGCCATGTTTGAAAAACTGGTCAAAGAAGGGGAGCATGTAATCGATCAAGGTGATGATGGTGACAACTTTTACGTCATCGATAGGTAAGTTTCACCAAGCTTTACAACTGACATTTAAAAAAAATATGTTGTGTACAATCTCAGCCGTCACTGTGACTGAGTGAGAAGCCAGGCTCAGTCAGCATTGATCTTTCGGTGGGTATGTCTGACTACTGAACCTGCTTTACAGAAGAGCCCAGTACGTTCTCTTCCCGTTAGAACCCAATTACCCACTGCAGATGAAACACTCTGGTTCACAGAAGTGACAGGGCTTGCTTGAGGTCACCCCAGCAGTGCATCTGCCCCACAGCCAGGTTCTCTGTCCCTCACTCGTGTTCACGCTCATGGCTCTGGCCAGCACCGCCTGACACCTCATGGCATCAGGGAGGGGATCAGTATGCAAAGCAGCCCCTCTAACAGACTGCCCACTGAGGGCCCCTACCGGGGCTGGTAGCATGTTTTACTCTCTCCAGACCATTTTGTTGGTCATTTTATCCTGTCCAGAATGGTAAATCTAGAAAGGAGTGTCAGTGACGAAAGAAAAGGGGACTATACGGCAGATTTTAAGTGAATAGTTTAGAAATGATTGTGCATTGAACAAATGCTAGGAGGTACCCTCACATGCGTCATTCTATCCATTAAGATGACAACAATCTTCTCCCTTATTAATGTCTTTTGTTTCTATCTCTTTTCTACTTAATAATCCTTTTCTAACCCTTAAAAGCCATCCCTTTTTGCCACTGACACACCCTTTTTTGTAGGATTTACCTCATAGGATATAGCTATAGAACCCTTGTCTGCCTCACACGTATGCCAGCCAGCCTTGAAACGTGGCTTCTGTTGAAGTGCAGCAGGTGGGGAGATGGTCCTGTGCAGAAGGAATAGCTCGGTTAGCGCAGGGACATGCACATGGAGTTGACCCTACAGGAAGGCCAGCCAGAGGCTGGGTCTGATGCTGCCGCTTCTCAGCTGCAGTTTGTGATTGACCGAAAGTGAAGGGTCAGGGAGGCTTTGTGGGCCAGTGTGATCTAAGAATTCAATTCTGCTTGTAACCCAAACCAGCCATGTAACATAAATAAAGAAAAAGTTTGTTTTCTAATAAGACTGTTTTTTTTTTGTTTGTTTTTTGGCAAACTGGGGTGCCAATTCCTGCTATGGTTTATGAAAGACTTGTCAGCAAGTTGTTAGAGCTATAGTCTTTTAAAAAGTAGCTATTTTCTTTGGATGTCAAAAGCAATATACATTTCTTTTAGAAATATGAAGTATTGTTGCATGGTCAGTGCCCTGGAATCCTTCACAGTTCTTAGTACAGTAGTGTTTGAACTTTGTTCCCACCGATGGCTTTCTGCACATATTCTATCATTAATGTTAAGTTTTTGTTGCTTAGTTCTTTCCACCATTCATTGTGCCTGCCCTTGTCCAGTTGGAACAGACCAGCACTTGCTGTTATCAGAGGGCAGAGCAGGCAGGAAATCAATGTACAGGGCTCTTCTCCGCAGTAATACCCATGGTAATGGAATGTTCCCCGAATCTCTTTGTCTTTAACTTAATATGATTTGTCTATGTCCAACAGAGGAACATTTGATATTTATGTAAAATGTGACGGTGTTGGAAGATGTGTCGGTAACTACGACAATCGTGGGAGTTTTGGAGAACTGGCCTTAATGTACAATACACCCAGAGCGGCTACAATCACAGCTACCTCTCCTGGTGCTCTGTGGGGTTTGGTAAGTAAAGAATTGACCTGATCTAAGTGTTTATTAACTATCTTCTAGATGCTGCGCTGTTGGGCACAAAGACTGGGCTAAATCAAAGACTTATGTCCTGCCTCTTCCCAAGTCAGGAGCTTGGATATGCTGGCCCTTAGAATGACATCAGATCCAAAGTGTTCCCCTCTTATCCACACTTAGAAACCATTAGCCTCAACAGCTGGAGAGATGACCCAGTCCCTAAGGTGACTGCTAAACAAGAAGGAAGGTCTGAGTTCGGATTCCCAGAACCCATGTAAAAGGTCACACACAGGGGAGGGGTCTGGAGACAAGGGGCAGGGGGCCTGAGCATCCCCAAAGCTTGTTGGTTAGCCAGTTCAGTAAGACACCGCGTCTCAAAGGTGCCTGCCAACTCACAGGACACCTGGCATCTGTCTCTGCCCTCTGTATGTATGTGTGCATAAGCATCTGGGCACACATATGCACACACCCTCACTAGCAAGTATGAATACACAAACACACACACACACACACACACGTGTGCACATGTATTTTTCTCAGCTAGCTCTCTGAGGTATAGTCAGATAAATTAGTGGTTTTCAGAGTGAAAACTGAAAGTCACAACTGGAAACTTGTTGACGCACACATATTAGGCCTCCTCCTATTAATTCTGACTGCCGTACCAAGAGCTCTGGAGAAGGGACCGGCTCTTCTGCAGTCTCTGAAGCCTTCCAGGCAATTCTGATGTTGCTGCAGCTTGAAAAAACACTGAAAGGCAATTATCTTGATGGTGTCGACTGATTGGTAACGTGTTTGCACTCAAGAGCAGCTATGTACTGCAAAAAAAAAAAATGGTATCTGTGTTTTTCACTTGGGATGTTAAAAAAAATTGCCTCGATTCTATACAAATCTAATCATTCTCTTTTGAGTGGGACCCAGATTTTGGTTTGGACTAAGCATTCCCAACCTGGAGACTTTGAAATGTCTCCAGCCCAGAACTTTTTGATTACCAACATGATGCCAGAACTATAAAGTTCCATACCTGTTACAGGTCAGTCAAAGTATAAGCACATTATGAATACTTATCAGTTATCTTCAGACCACGCCTATGAGATACACATGAACTAAGGATTTTTTGTTTAGACTTGAGACATGCTCCTAAGCTGTTTCGCTAGGAGGTTTCACTATCTGGGCGGGCTTGAATGTGGGGAAGGATTAGTGTCTAAAATCTGAAACACTTCTGGTCTCAAGATAAGAGCTCCTAAGTCTCTATCTTTAAATAAATGTCTTAACGGTAGAAATTCTGTAGACATTGGGTGATAGACACATTTGGCTGAGGGCTAGGGAAGGGGTGGGGTGGGATTCTTTCTCACATGGTGCCATAGTACAGAACAGAACAACTGATTCTGGAAGGCGTCAGGGTTCTCAGACTCCGTCTGGCAAGTGTGCAGATGACCCAGGGAATCCACTCAGCACCCTGCAGGGTGTGTAGATTGCACTTCTGTGGGGCTGAGGTGAGCCCGAGCTGTTTGTATTAATCAGCTCGCCGGAGGTGTCCGCACTGCCTGCTCTCAGCCTTCACTTAGGCAGCAGTGATCGACAGGAATGTCTGAAACAAAAACAGCACATCCCGTGTTCTCGACAGGCAGTTGTTAAGTTATTTCCCTGGGTCTTTGTAGAAGAGGTTGTTTTTTGTTTGTTTGTCTTTGAAACAGGGTTTCTCTGCATAGCCTTGGATGTCTTGGAACCCAGAAATCTGTCTGCCCTTGACTCCCGAGTGCTGGGGTTAAAGGTTTGTCCCACAGCCTGGCCAAAGAAGGGCTTTAACAAAGGGGTGAAGGGTCACAGAATGTGCATATTATCTCAGCATTTGACTCAGAAGTTGATTTAGCTCATAAAAACATCTCACTCAAAGATGCTGGATACCGAAAACTTTTTTTATTGGAGCCAAACAGTTACTGTCTACCTGTTCAACAGTCAGCTTTAGAAATTACGGGGTGGAAGTGGAGAGTCTCATGGAGAAGCCCATCACCTGAGTGTGTTAAGGGTTCTCAGATCAGAAAGTCCAAAACCAACTGAGAGCCATCACACCAGAGCAGACCAGTGCAGGAAGCATTTGCCAGGCCTCGCGGTATTGGGCTTCATCTTGTGTCTGCCATGACCTGCCTATTCCAGAGGGTGTAGCTGAAAATGGAGCCATCTCACCAGAGACACCAGCTAGAGTGTCAGATAGTAACAAGGACTCCTCACGCATCCTGTCCAAGATCACACATTACCAGATTCGCCCTGAGCACCGATAGTGTCAGCCCTGGTGGTTACAGTAACAAACACACAAAAGCTCAGGGGGTTCATGTGCACAGTCCTTAAGCATTTAAGAAACGTTTGTCAGGGACTTTTTTCTTTTGGTAGCTTGTACATGTTAATAACATTTATAGAAAGGGGTAGTTTCAGGCTGGAGAAATGGCTCAGCTAGCTGCTCTTCCAAAGGTCCTGAGTTCAATTCACAGCAACCACATGGTGGCTCACAACCATCTGTAATAAGATCGGTGCCCTCTTCTGGCCTGCAGGCACACATGCAGGAAGAACACTGTATAGATAATAAATACATAAATCTTTAAAAGGGGGGGGGTGTAGTTTCTTTTGCATGCATATAAATACAATATCCTTAAAAATGATAATAAAGTACTTTTGTTGTATTGAAACTTGCTTTTTTAAGATCAGTTTGGATAACCAGTCCCTTCTAGGGAAAGTTAGGCGGAAAGGAAATCGTGAGATCCATAGCCTGCAGCCCCACAGCCGTCAGTGCCGATGTAAAGAGGGGCCTTTTCTGAGAGCCCTACCCTAAATAGCACCTGCTGCCTTCAGTCTGGAGGTTCTAGACAAAGGCTAAAGCGATGGGATAAAAGCCTTTGAGACTGGGCTTCCTGGACTTGCTGGGCCACAGTGGGTAATGGGGCCTTTAATAGACAGTTTTCCCCCAGAGGTAGAACTCATGATTTGTTCTAAGTGGCTAAACTATTTCAGACCATCTCTGTTTTAACAAAAACAAAGTCTGTCCATAAAATGTGCCAGCTTCCCAAAC
Organism: Microtus ochrogaster; assembly: GCF_000317375.1. Lineage (NCBI taxonomy): Eukaryota > Metazoa > Chordata > Mammalia > Rodentia > Cricetidae > Microtus > Microtus ochrogaster. The sequence goes on from NC_022009.1 coordinate 82,430,863, forward strand.
CTGACTATCTGTGACGCTCACACGGGACACTTTCATAGATGTAAAAGTTTAGCCAGATGTAGAGATTCTGAGCCACTCGAGTCTTTGGTTTTAGAAATTTCCTCAGCAAATTCTGAACTCTTAAAATTAAAAATAGGATTTTATTGCATTTACTTTCTCTTTTGTTTTTGTTTTTGAGGCAGAGTTTCTCTGTGTAGCCCTGGCTGTCCCAGAACTTGCATTATTAGATCAGACTGGTTTCAAACTCACAGAGATCCGCCTGCCTCTGCCTCTGCCTCTGCCTCTGCCTCTGCCTCTGC
>NC_022009.1:82431261-82452859 GCF_000317375.1 Microtus ochrogaster
CTCTGCCTCTGCCTCTGCCTCTGCCTCTGCCTCTGCCTCTGCCTCTGCCTCTGCCTCTGCCTCTGCCTCTGCCTCTGCCTCTGCCTCTGCCTCCTGAGTACTGGGATTGAGGTGTGTGCCATCACCACGCAGTATGCATTTACTTTTTACTTTGTGTGTATTTGGGGACACGTGTGGAGGTCATTTGTGTCCTGCTGATAGAACTCAGGTCAGTAAGCTTGGCAGTTGGTGCCTTTACCTGGTGAGCCGTCTTGCTGGCCCGGATACTGTCTCTTTTAAAACATTAGGAAGTACAAATCCAGAGTACAGCTGGCATCAAAGTAGTAATTAACTTGGAAACAGGCTAATTTCTTAGTGTCTCATTCTGTCTGGCTGTTACTCAACTCACCACAGCTGGCACAGGCATTCTTGCCTTACTGTTGTGGAGGCTAAGAACCACAAGAGCTTTTGGTGTCTAGGGCCCGTTCCTAGATGGCCGTGGTGTTGCATTTGGTGGAAGGGGCAGGACAGTTTCAAGGGTCTTTTATGAGAATTACTTAATTCTGCTCAGGACAACTCTACACTCCTGGCCTAATCTCCTAAGGCCATCTCCTAATACCAGCATGCTCAGGTTTAGGATTGGGACTTTGGGGAGGGGACACATATAGTTCATCATTGTTAGAGTTGTATCCATAAAATGTTGGCATATCAAGCTGTTACGTAATACCCAGTTTTAATCTTACTAAAGTGGTATAGTTACTCATTGGTGAATACCAAACTATGTGATTATGGAGCTATTTAGTTAAGTACGAATAAAAACATTTTATGAGAATTTTTGCAACATAAAATTTTTAGGGGAAAATAGCTTTTGAGCTATTTTTTTTAAAAAAAAGAATTTAGACTGTAAACATGATAAAGTCTAGACTAAGACCCCAGTCAAGAATATAGGGTTTTTTTTGTACCTTCAATGTTAAAAGGAAAAATGTGATATTATGTGAGTCTGAAGAAAACTAATATGTATTTTTTGTTTATTTTTGTGGTTTTTCAAGAAAGGGTTTCACTGTGTAGCCCTGGCTGGCCTTGAACTTAAGAGATGCGCCTGCTTCTGCCTCCCAAGTGCTGATATTAAAGGTGTGTGCCACCACCACTAGTATAAATATGTATTTTTAAGAACGCTTACATTATCAATTCTTTATGGATGACTTCTTTTCAACTAGTGTTTCTTGTAGTTCTTACCTTAGTATATGTATACTTCAGGAATGTCACATTGAACTGTGTCTGTGACTGACTGAAGTAAATACTTAAAACAATACTAAACCCAGGTTCGGTCCTATCTACTTAATTGATTTTGCAACAACCCTGCCATCTACAGTGAGGGAATGGTATTGGTATATATTTTTATAGTGTGACAGTGCCTCCATGTGGGCATAGAGCCCAGTGTGCTGGTCAGAATCTGTTTCTAAAGCAGTGCTTCTCGACATCCCAACACTGTGACCTTCAATACAGCACGGGATCTCAGCTTCCTAATGCTGTGACCCTTTAAGGTAGTTCCTCATGTTGTGGTGATCCCCAATGATAAAGTTATTTTTGTTGCTCTTCATAACTAATTTTGATACTGTTCTGAATCTTAATGTAAATATCTGAAATGCAAGATATCTGATATGCGACCCACATGAAAGGGTCATTCAGCCCCCAAAGGGGTCACTACCCACAGGTTGAGAACCACTAATCTAAAGAATGCTTGTCTCTCTCTCTCTCTGTCTCTTTCTCTCTTTCCTCCCTCTCCCTCTCCCTCTCTCCCTTCCTTTCCCTTCCCTTCCCATTCCTCTTCTCCTTCTTCCTCTTCTTCCCCTTAAATTCTCACCCCCCTTTTTGAGACAGGGTTTTTCTGTGTGGCTCTGCCTGCTCTGGAACTCATTCTGTAGACCAGGCTGGCTTCGAACTCAGAGAGCCGCCTGTCTCTGCCTCCTTAATGCTGTACCGCCATTGCCTGGATGAATGCTTCTTTTTCTAAGAAAATAAAGGGGAAAAATGTATACAGTAAATTTTGTGCTCAAAGAAATAAAAATATGATATTAGTTGAGAGTCTAATCATGTTTAATCTTTAACTTTAACGTCATCGATTATTGTGTAATCCTTGAAGGGAATGGAAGTATTTGTTCAGATTTTAACTGCGTTTGTGTTTACTACTCTCTCTTTAGGACAGGGTAACCTTCAGGAGAATAATTGTAAAAAACAATGCCAAAAAGAGAAAGATGTATGAAAGCTTTATTGAGTCGCTGCCATTCCTCAAGTCCCTGGAGGTGAGTGTTATACCAAATCCGCGAAGTTCCCGCAAAAGCCAACAAGGAAACCAAGAGTCCGGTATATTAAAGCAAAGAGCCTTTATTTAAATCAAGTTTGCAAAGGTCTCGCCACATGTCCAATGTATTGGAATAACTGGAGAACCCCGAGCTCTGTTAGAATTGGGTTTTTATAGTAGTAAAGGTGGGGGTGAGGAGTTCTCTGAGGTTAAGGACCCCTGATTGGCTGACATTTGTCTAGGGGTGTCCTGGTGAGTGTGCTGGCAGGTGACCCTGTCTACAGAGGTTGGAATGTTAGGCTTTTCCTTTGAATGGTCTGCTCCTGGGTGGGGGTAGGGTTATCTCAGCTTGTGGTTCTTTCTGCTACCAGGTATTGCTTCAGGGTAAACTACTGAGACTCGGGCCTCTATTAAATTTATCGAGGGCTTAGTTCTACTCTGGCAGGTGACAATGGTTGGAAGTAAAGAACTTCCTTTGGGTGACCTGCCCAGACTTAGCTTATCATGGCTGGCCCCCGTACTGTGGAGACTGCTTTGTTTAGACAGTCTGGTGAGGAGGCCCAGCTGATAAAAAAAGCTAACCATGCCGGCAACTCCAGTTCCCACATAAAGGTGGAAAGGTCTCCTGATCTCCACACAGTGTGTGCTGTAGTACCCCCACAGTAAGAATGATAATTTTTAATGTCTTTTCATATTTTCCTATGAAAAGAACAGATAGTGACATTAGGTTTCATTGCTAGCTCTTTTACTGCCTATAAGTACATTTTATTATTGTGATTGGAAAATAAGGCTCTTATCTAGAGTCTATAGCAAATTTATAGGTGCCATTTATCTAATAGCATAAAGAGTTAACTGCTGGTTATCCCTTTACAGGGAGGAACTACCTAAACCCAGGAGGTCCTCACTGCCCCACCCCAACCCCCAGGGTTGTTACTGCTTGTTCCCCTTTCTCTCCACTTTTAAAGTTGGTATTCCTCAGCCTTGGTTTCTAATGTACCTACACACACTTACTTGGTATGTGAGAATTTGAAATATGAATCTCACATATTTCAAACCTAAAATGATCCTCACTGCCCACTACTAATTTAACAGCTTCTGTCAGATACCTGTGCACATCTCAACCTGGACCAGATGCCCCAAATCACCCTTTTTGCTCTTCGTCTCGTTATGTTTCTTTCTGTCGCTGTAGTAAGACACCCTGACCAGGCAATTTATGAAAGAAAACATTGAATAAATTGGGCCTGCAGTTTCAGAGTCCATGATCATGGAGCAAAGGCATGGCAGCAGGAACAGTAGATCTTACATTTTGATCCATAACGGTGAGACAGAATGCATACAGAGAATAGCTCAAAGCCTGGCCCCAGCTAGGTCACACTTCTGAATCCTATCCAAACGGTGCCACCAACTGGGAACCTATGGGTTGACACCAGATATTCTTCAGAATATCTGTAATATCCAGTCATCTTCCACTACCTTCACCAGTATCACCACTGTCTGTATCATCATTTACTCTCGTATGACTTTTATCAGACATCTACAGGAGCCTGTGGGTCCTAGACCTCCTTTGCCTTCTGTTATCCACCCTTCCAGGACAGGATAACTTTGATGGCCCCTGAGGACCTGCCCAGTATCCTGCCCCGCCTGGGTCCCTCTGACAACATTCCTACTGCTCCACATTCTTCCTGCCTCACACACTAGCTTCTTCCCGTGACACAAACAAGCCAGCCCTCACCTCAGACCTGTGCACTTGCTATCCGCCTAGTACAGCCTCCTGCACAACTTTATGGACCCGCCATGATTCTCTTTCATTTCTTAGCCCAATGTCTTCTCAACGAGACCGATTGTTTCTTATCTATGAGGGCAGACACTTGTGGAAGAATTGTTACCTTAAGAATTCAGCTTTGCTGTAATTTCCTTGGTTCTAGAGAAATAGATGTATGTCTTACGGTGCCGTAAAATGGCACACATCAGCACAGTAGCATCTTTCTAGGGTTGCTGGTTTATGCCCGGAAGAACCTTGGCCACACTGTGGAATGCAGAGGGAGTTGACTTCTCCGGTAGTTCCTGTCCTCCAATAGAACTCATCAGGGAGGCTGTCCAGTCAAACTGAGCCATGTGACCCAGGAAGGGACTTTGGCAAACGGGAGAACACGTGCTCCCTCTAAGGGAGCAGCTGCCATCCCGCCGTCGCTTTATTGCTGCCATATGGAAATCTGGGCTGGGAGTGTCTCAGTCTGCCGTTATTTTATGGAAAAAAATAGAAATACAAATTTTTCTATTTGAGAATTCTAGCAGTTAATCTAACAATCACACAAGCAAACACTGTTCAGTTTATTTAGCAGTATAGCTAGCCCCTTTTAAATGTCTAAAATAGGTAAGATTACATAAGTGGTCTGTGTATTACTTAGGGTTTGCTGGAGGAAGAGAGAATTTATTTAATATATAATATATGCTGATATTTAATATATAATATATGCTGATATATAACAATTACATTTGTACCTATGGTGAATATGTAATACTGTATATATATACATATATATATGTATATATATACACACACACATATATGGCAGCTCCTTCTTTATATATGGGGATTTATTGTAGTATCTTATAGGCTGTGGCACTGCTAGGCCAATAATAGCTACCTACTAATGGAAAACTAAGAACCCAGTAGTTGTTCAGTTCACGCGGCTGTGTGTGTCAGCTGGTCTTTGGTATGTGACAGAATCCTGAAGAAGTGGACTCTAATGCCAGGGAAGGAAGCTAGGGCAAGCATGCAAAGGGAGGGGGCGCTGCCTTCTTTCCTGCTCTTTCTGTGGGCAGTGCAGCAGCAAGTGTGGCCCAGATTAAAGGTGGATCTTTAATCACTTCAAGTATTTAATTAAGAAAAAAATTCTGGGGCTGGAGAGATGGCTCAGTAGTTAAGACCACTGACTGCTCTTCCAAAGGACCTGGGTTTAACTCCCAGCACCCACATAACAATTCACAACTGTCTGTGTAGCTCCAGTTCCAGGAGATCTGACATCTTCACTTCACACAGACATGAATGCAGGTAAAACCCCAAAGTAAATAAGAAAAAAAATATAAAAAGAAAAAAATTTCTCAGGAGTATATTCAACCATTTGGGTTCTAGTTAATTCCAGATGTAGTCCAGTTGACAAGAGCAGCCATTACTGTCTTTTTCTTTCTGTTACTGTATTCTCCTTGTAGGTTTCTGAACGTCTGAAGGTGGTGGATGTGATCGGCACCAAAGTTTACAGCGACGGAGAACAGATCATCGCTCAGGTATGATACCATGTCAATCCGTGTAGTGTTAAATCCAAGGATGTCTTAGAAATCTCGTTAAACTTGGTTTAATAATCAGCATGCGATGTTGGATTTAATGAATATTACTTCTACCAAACAACTTACTAAAAATGCTTTTACAGCCAGTAAGTAATTTGGATGTTTTTCTTTATATAATTTATTCCAAATGAATTTTCATTAAACCATTGCCTGACTCTCTGAGTGGTGTTACAGTTTGTAACATGAAGTCCACATGTATAGAAGGATGTCATATACGAAAGGGAAGTGGTGGCTCTCCCATGAACCCAGCTCCATTGGGCGATGATAAAGAGTTTTGCAGGATCAGGTCTTGAGACCTCCTACGGCTGCTTCCCGATGACATTTGCAGAGAAGAGCTCATGCTGCACCGTATCCAAGCACTGGATACATTAATACAAGTCTGCTCTAACCCTCATGCTTTTTTTGCTTTTTTTTTTTTTTTTTTTTTTTTTTTTTTTTTTTTCGAGACAGGGTTTCTCTGTGGTTTTGGAGCCTGTCCTGGAAATAGCTCTGTAGACCAGGCTGGTCTCGAACTCACAGAGACCCTCATGCTTTTTAAACATGGTTTCTCCCTGCGGGAAACCAACTGTGTTGTGTACAGCGCCATAGTCAGCCAGAGAGCTCCTAGAAAGTAGGCTCTGTAGACATTTGAAACATACATGACTTGAGGGGATTTCTAATATTCTGTGGATTTTTTTTTTAAATCACAACAGTCTACTGAATTATTGTTTTTTTTTTTTTAAAAAAATCACAACAGTCTGCTGTACTGGTCTATTTGAGTTATTATCTCTTTTTCATCATTTTAAAATTTATTTTACATACCAACCACAGTTTCCCCTCCCTCTTCTCCAACCCCCTTCCCCGGCCCATCCACTTCTCTGTCTCCACTTAGATGGGGTAAGGCCAAGATTCAAGGGCTCTTTGAAGAAAAGACTATTGTTTAGAAGGCCAATAAGTATCTTTCTGTCCCTACCCCCACTCCCCTCATCACACACACACAGACCACAGAGTGGCCAGTCACTAGAGCTCTTACCTCTACCAGTGCTCAGCCCAAAGGGGCGATTCTGTCCTCAGACTGCCTCCTCAGACTGCATCCTTAGACTGACTGCTTTGAATTGCTGCCTCAGACCGCACTGAGCTCCTGCCTCCTCCTGCCTTAGATTCCTCTCTCTGTCCAGCCATATCACTCCTGTCTCCACCTCCTTAGTGCTGGAATTAAAGGCGTGCGATCCCAAATGCTGGGATCATTTTTGTGTGAGCTCTGTTTCTTTTTTAGACTGGATCAATTTTGTATGGCCCAAGATAGCCTTGAACTAACTAACAGAGATCCACCCGCCTCTTTTCGCCTGAGTCCTGGGGTTAAAGGTGTATGCCACCACTGCCAGGCCTCTAGTAGCTTAGCTGTCCTCTTCTCTTCAGACAAACTTCTTTGTTAAAACACAAAGTATTGCCACATATACTATCCTATATTTTAGAAATCTAGGCCTAACATTTATTTTTGTTATATAATCTCTGGTTTTGTTTGAGGTCCTAGAGATTAAGGTAAAAGTCAGGACCTTGAGTATGTTGTGGTACTGTCTCATGTTAAGTTTTTAAATTGTGGCAGAGAGGTTTTCAAATATTCGTGTTTCTCAGGATTCACGGGAAGGACCTGAAACAGTGAAATCTTCCATAGCATGTTTGAGGAGGCAGCATTAGAAATCAGAGTTTGTGCAAAACCTACGCCACCAGCCTTTTCAGTCCCAGTGGTCTTTTCAGAAGCTGGAAGTGCACATGCCAAAGCTAGTATCCTTTGCTTCTGAATGCTCCCAGGTTCTTTCTGCTCCTGGCAAGTCACTGTGCTAACACGTGTTACTTTAGGTGGACACAGGGAGCATGTTGCTAGGCACCAAGGAACACAGAGTGTGCCGACATAGCCCGCTGATGGAAGAGGCTGCCGGGATACACCGCTGTGCTGTCCTGTGTATATGGTTCAGCACAGAATTGGACAGAAGATTCCTAGCTCGGGTTACTTGCCATATTTTCTGGTAGAGAATGTATTATTGCAAATGCTTTTATTTTTTTTTTTTGTTTATTTATTTTTTTTTTTGTTTTGTTTTTCGAGCCAGAGTTTCTCTGTAGCTTTGGTGCCTGTCCCAGAACTAGCTCTTGTAGACCAGGCTGGCCTCGAACTCCCAGAGATCCGCCTGCCTCTGTCTCCCGAGTGCTGGGATTAAAGGCGTGCGCCACCACCGCCCGGCCGTGCAAATGCTTTTACAAATAAAAATGTTACATAATTATCAGCCATTACCTCTGAGCGTAGATGAAATGGCCTCTTCAATATGACTTCACTTACAGACTAGGATCTGTACACTGGCTTCAAGGACATGATTTCAGGGTTGCTATGGAATTCTCATTTTTCACTCTATTTTTTTTCTTTTAATAGGGAGATTTGGCAGATTCTTTTTTCATTGTAGAATCTGGAGAAGTGAAAATTACTATGAAAAGAAAGGTAAAACTCATATTAGCAAGGAAAATAATGGATTTTTTTTTTAAAAAAATGATGGTAGACTTAAATGTAACTCGCTTCAATTACCTCCTCAGGGCAAATCAGAAGTGGAGGAGAACGGTGCCGTGGAAATCGCTCGGTGTTTTCGGGGACAGTACTTTGGAGAGCTGGCCCTGGTCACTAACAAGCCAAGAGCGGCATCTGCACATGCAATCGGGACTGTCAAATGTTTAGGTAGGGTCAGTGGTGGACCTGTTATGTCTGCACTCCAGGCACTCAAATCATATGGGGCATTATTGGGTTCACAAGTGCCAAAGTCCTCACAAAATATGAACAAGGCGGGGGCTGGAGAGATGGCTCAGCGGTTAAGAGCACTGACTCTTCTTCCAGAGGTCCTGAGTTCAATTCCCAGCAACCACCAGCAACCACATGGTGGCTCACAACCATCTGTAATGAGATCTGGTGCCCTCTTCTGGCCTGCAGGCACACATACAGACAGAATACTGTATATATAATAAATAAATAATCTTAAGAAAATATGAACAAGGCTTGGACTTACTTTAATTATTGAAAAAAGAACTCCCAGTAAACGAGTTTTATATTTAACCTGTCAAGAAAATGCCATGCATTGTATTCTTCAAAAGAGAAGCCTAAAATGGCACTTTTTGTGAAGCTCATTATTAAGCTCTCTGGGAAGATGGAATGCCAGTGAAGAAACGCAGCCATCGCCCTGGTCCCTGGGATGGCGGTCAGGTCTGTCCGCACATAATCAATTGCTGTTTGTGATTGCTATGGCTTTGTTCTACCAAGGGAGCTTGGCAGACATGCCGCTTCCAGTTGGTATCTACGGAGATTTTTTTTTTTTTTTTGTCTAAGAAATCACTCAGGTAATGAAGAACATGGTTTAGAAAATAGAAACATAAATGACATTTTAAAAATTGATTCAAGGCAGGAGAGATGGCTCAGTGGTTAAGAGCATTGCCTACTCTTCCAAAGATCCTGAGTTCGATTCTCGGCTACCACGTGATGGCTCACAACCATCTGTAATGAGGTCTGGTGCCCTCTTCTGGCCTGCAGGCATACACACAGGCAGAATATTGTATACATAATAAATAAATGCATATTTAAAAAAATTGATTCAATAATAATCCCCTTCATGTTCCAATTCAAAAAGATAAAAGTTAGTTTCGGTGATTTTTAAGATTTGCAAGGTTCCTTGGAATGAATTCTTTGTAGAGTCATGTTGTAAAAGGTCCTCAGAAAGTGCAATATTAGTATGGCAATCCTCTGATGAAAGGGAAGACAAAACTGACAGTCTCCTCAAAGATGTTGACTGTAAGATAAAGGTGCGTACTTATTTCGTTGTAATCATGTTAAAGGAAGTGGGAGAAATATAAGAAGTATAGAAAAACATAGGAAGTTCTAAAGCACACCCGTGTCATCACCATCTGTCCATGGCTTCCTCTGTCGTAATTCCTTTCTGTTGGATTTGCATAGTTTTCTGTTTTTAAATTTTTCACTATAGGAATTTTATTAATACATCACATTTTTTATATTCTATTAGGAAGTGGTAAATATATACATGATAAACAATCTAACCACTCACTGGTAAATGTTTTGTGAGCTTTGGGTCCAATTTGTATGTGTATATATGTTTTTTGTTGTTGTTGTTGTTTCGTTTGTTGGTTTTTCAAGACAGGGTTTCTCTGTGTAAGAACCCTAACTGTCCTGGAACTCACGCTGTAGACCAGGCTGACCTCGAACTCACAGAGATCCTCCTGCCTCTGCCTCCCAAGTGTTGGGATTAAAGGTGTGTGCCACTAACTCCAAGCGCAGAGGTGACTTTTGCCTTAGGAATGGTTTTCTGACTAGGTCTTTTAAAATGATTTTTCTTTAATTAGTACATATTAACTTGTATAAAGTTGTAACCCTTTCACGAGTAGCTCGTGCTTTGCATATTCACAGTAATTACCCTCTTTCTCCCTGTTGATCCCTTTCTACTTTTCAAATAGTCCCCTTCCGCTTTCATGTTTCTCCCCGCTTCATCTGAAGAAAAACAAAGTGTCTGCTCCACTTAAGATGATATTTCTAAGCTTTGTTCATCTTTCTGCCAATGTCACAATGTGTTTTTCTTTTTAGTTGAGTAGCAGTGCATTGTGTGTATACATTTTATTTTCCATTTGTTGATGGATACTGAGGCTGAGTCCATAGCTTGGCTATTGTGAATGCTGCTGCTCTATACAAGGGCAAGAGGGTATCTCTACTGTGTGCTGACTTAGACTCCTTCAGACATGCCTAGGAGGGGAGAGCCTGGATAAAATGGTGGGTCTAGTTTTATTTAATGAGGAACTTACATACCTATTTCTAGTGGCTTCATTGATCTCATCAACGGCGGACAAGGCTTCCATTCTTCAAAAGCCTGTCAACTTTTGTTGTTTCTTGATGATAGATGCTTTGACAGGGTAAGAGGGAAATCTCAATGTAGTATTGATCTGCATTTCTCAGATGGCTATTTTTTATGTATTTTTTGACTACTTGTTTTAAGAAGTAGTTCATTTGCCTATTTAATGACTCAATACATACAGGCCACTTTTATTTTTACTAATTTATTTTATTTTTACTAATGTGCCATGCAAGAATGTCCATGAAGCCTTACAAACTTTACCTTTTTTACCTATGCAAATTTGAGAGATAGATTTTGATATGTTAAGCAGTATATTATAAACTCCAACTTTTAAAATACAGGAGACATCCATGTTTGGTGTCTCCTGTCTGTAATTCCAGCACCTAAAGTGTGGGATCATTAATTCAAGGTCTTGTTGAAGGTCACTGTGAATGAACTACATAAACCAAACAGTCTCAAAACCAAAAACACAAAATAAAATGCACGAGGCAGACAAGCAAAGTGATACATATATTGATAGATGCAGAAAAAAGCATCATATTGATCACGATTTTGAATTGCATAGACAGTGGTATGAATGTCTAAAAATCTTCACGCCATGCTACTGTACGCTCTGAGAACAGGAAAAGAAACACTCTTGTACCACTTTTGGGGAAGGGGGTTATGTTTATCTTTGAAAGCCCAGAGGCTGTGCCAGGTTAGACCCTCATTTCGCCAACGTGGATCAGGCATCTCCCACCAACTCCGCCACAGGTCCTTCATCCGTCAAAGCATCCCAGACTGTAACCAGCAAAGGTCCTATTTCCTTTTTGAAGCAGAACATTTTAACCTTTACATTTTCTCATATTTTTATAATATCCAACTAAAAATTCTCTTGGGTTGTTAACATATCAAAATGGCAGTATCATAGTAGAAAGGGATGGCTTAGGAATTTCGGAGTTATGCAAGGAATGGTATTTTCAATTTATTTATTTTTTCTTTTCTCTTAGCCATGGATGTGCAAGCATTTGAAAGGCTTTTGGGACCTTGCATGGAAATTATGAAAAGGAACATCGCCACCTATGAAGAACAATTAGTCGCGCTGTTTGGAACAAACATGGATATTGTTGAGCCCACTGCATGAAGCAAAAGTACGGAGCGGAAAGAGCATTAGTGAAACAGTTACGCTGTAGTGGTTAGTCCACTGAGAATGTGTTTGTGTACATGCCAAGCATTTTGTGATTTTGGATTTTCCTTTTTTTAAACAAAAAAAATTTACAATGTATCAGTAAACAGTAGTGATTTAATAGTCAGTAGGCTTTAACATCACTTTCTAATGGGTAGTTCATTAAAAAAAAATCAACATATTCATAAAAATGACTTTTTATTCCATAAAATTATTTGAAAGTTTTATTCAAATGGTTATAATATATTGAAAGCGTACATGTTTAATAAGATAATTAAAAGATGTAATCATAGGCCGATCTGTGTGTTTGATTTATTCAAGTATCAAATTAGTGACTATCCCATTGAAGAGGGAAATTGGTAATGACTCATGTGACTTAACATGACATCACATTCTTCTTATAATCCATCATCCAGTAAATGTCAGTCATTTCATTTTCTAGTTTCTCTGGCTTTGATAAGTTATGTGTTAGCCTTGGCCTACTGGTGAAATGGTATAAAACGTCATATGCAATTTAAAAATTTTTTATATTTTTGCAATAAAGTACGTTTTGACTTCTTTGACAAATGTCGGTGAGTAGCCTACGTAACTGCGTGGCTTTTGAGACTTGACAACTTAGATATGATAACTGGGCAGAGAGTCTTTTAAGATGAAAGATCATAAATGAAGTTTTCTTTTTTTTTTTTCCTCCGCAAGACATTTCTCTGTGCAGCCCTGGCTGTCCTGGAACTCACCCTATAGGCCAGGCTGGCTTCAAACTAGAGAGATCCGGCTGCCTCTGCCTCTTGAGTAATGGAATTAAAGGCGTGTGTCACTACCGTTCAGCCCATAAACACATTTCTCATCATCAAATATATGGTGTCACTGCTTCCTTTTTGATTTTGCAACTCCTGTATTCTTTATTTTTATCTTATTTTATTTTTTTTTTTTGGTTTTTCGAGACAGGGTTTCTCTGCGGTTTTGGAGCCTGTCCTGGAACTAGCTCTGTAGACCAGGCTGGTCTCGAACTCGCAGAGATCCGCCTGCCTCTGCCTCCCGAGTGCTGGGATTAAAGGCGTGCGCCACCAACGCCCGGCCTCCTGTATTCTTTATAAATTGCATTTGGACATTTGGACATTTAACGTGACAAAGATTTTTTTTAAGCTATTTAATTTTTTTTTTATTTTTTGGTTTTTCGAGACAGGGTTTCTCTGTGGCTTTGGTAAGCTATTTAAACTTAATCGAACATTTTTTTTGTCCTCTTAATGTTCCAAATCTTATATTTAGAAAAAGGGAAACTTTCCTATGAAAAATCGTTTGGGATTCTTATCCACATGCCCACAGGATATTTCTTTGCTCTTTATGGTCTGCATACTACAGCCCGGTGCACATGTCTGTGCCCATGTTTTTTTTTGCTTTTTAATTCCTTGTCATAATCACTAACCGGCAAGCTCACTGATCAACAGCCAATCAAGTGGTTTTGTCTTTTCCAATCCTTAAAAACTCTACTACAGTGGTGGAAATAAGTTTGTATATAAGCAAAGCCATACATAATGAATAATGGAATTTCTGTCTGTACTACGTATCATTAGGCCTTGTCCTTAGCTTTAAAGTCAACTCAGAGTAAAAAGTACACAAAGTACAAAATTTTACTAGGTTTTCTTTAGTTACTTATATGCTTATTTTTATGCCAGATATGATGAATTGTTATAAACAACCAAAGCAATATACTTTTACACGACTTTCAGGCCCCATGACCAAATGTCTAGAGACATTAGTTCTCACCAGTTGTTCACCTTCAAATGGGTAATTTCACTTTGGGAAACATGTTCTAAGGAACAGAGGTATCTATATATGTGAAATTCATCTATGGCTATCATGATCTTATAAGGGAATGTTTATAGTCCACATACATGTACATGAAAACATGGCTAGAATGTTAATTGGATAATGCATAAACAAATTAAAGTATGTAAACTGTAGCTTTAGTCATGTTTTAAAATACTACTATTTTTGCAAAATCTGTAGGAAAAAGAGCTCTCTCTACATGAAGGTAACATGTTTTCAAAAGCCATGTATTAAACAAGGAAAAATTCCAAAAACAGAACAACAAGAAAAACACCACCCGAATTCCCGGTTCATCATTCTGTGTTCCTTACTCCCTTTTCCAAGTTCTCTTTTGTTGCATTGCATAAGCTGATTGTTAGCGTTCATGGAACAATAAATGAATGCCTGTAGAATAAAGAACTCCAACCAAGGCTATAAATGCCAGTTACGTCATTTTCAGTATTGTTGGTTATATTTAAAATTTCCTTATAATAAAGCACACTTTTATAATAAATGTTTTAAGCATTGTTTTCTTTTTTATGGTTTGTCCAATGTATAAATGTAACAAAAGTCATGAGATATGTTCCATGGAAGTTACAACCCCATAGCATACAGCAGTAAGAAAGTACGGTTTTGCATGACTGTAGGTCTTTGTAAGCTTTTTAACTATTGGTTAAATTTTTAGCTCTTGTGATATGTTGCACATTATTTTGGTCATTTAGAATAACCAACTAAATATTGACTAGGGAATTTATGTGTAAAACTTTCTAATTAAAACAGCTCAAGTTTGGCTTGTGGATGTCATTATTAAATCACTAATGAGGAATCTTACTGTTGATGTTTCCATTCAAAGATGGCACCTCTTAAATACATCTGTGGCCAGGAAAGTGTTAGGAATCTGCCCCGGAGAACAAGATTCTTCATTTTGTTTTAAGTAAGTTTAAAAGGGTATTGTGTTTCTTGCTTATCAGTATGAATTGGGACTTAGCATATTTAACAAAAATACTACCTGCAATAGAAGTTGGATAAATATATTTGGGTTACTGTTAACATTGGTTACCAAGTCATGCAAAATGCTTTATGTGGAGAGTTTGCAATGAAACAAGGACTTGGGATTTCACTGAGAAGTGTAGGAGTGAGGAGTGTGCAGAGCTGTTTCTGTTTACAAAGAATGTTTCAAACAACACAGACAGCTTTGTGGAGAAGCGATATGATGATTACGTAGCTTTCTGTGGCCTTAAAACACTAAGATTGAAGGGCTTGCTCTAGGCCTTTGTTAGGCAGCTAACACTCCAGAGAGAAACAGGAGGTGTTATATGCCTGTAATCCTAGAACTCAGGAGCCAGAGGCAGACAGATCTCCTGTATTGCGGGGAAAGGCGGGGGGTCCTAAAATAAATAAATCCTATCATTGTAACTCATGAATTGTCAAAATGTAAGCTGCCAAATATACTAATTATTTTTTGGAAGATCTGTGTACCCAACGCCAAGACTATCTCTGTTTGCTGTGTACCAAAGAGAAACCATCTTCACCAAGACTGTATTGTACATCTGTGGTAGAACTTATGAGGAATTGACATTTCTTCCTTTCATGTTAAAGTCTTAGCCTATAATCCAATTAATGTCAGTTAAAAGCATAGTCTGATAGAATGCAGAGTCAATTTTGAGAGGAAATTTTTTTTTACTAACGTGTAGCACAATTAATAAAAATCCACAGACAGATATTGGAATTCAACCTGAAGATCAGAAAAGCAGAGCAGCCAGTCACTAGAGAGCCTGAGGCTTATCTCTAGGACCCACAGGTGTTAGCCAGGCGCACGCAGCCTGCACACGCGCGCGCGCGCACACACACACACACACACACACACACACACACACACACACACACACACACTGCACAGATCCAGCAAACTCTGAACAACTAACATTCGGGTGTTCATCTGGTAAGTTCCCAACCCTGCTTTGGCTGCAACCATCCTGATACAAAAACCCTGAATTATCTCTATTACCTCATTTTGGCTTCTACAGACTTGGTCTTGCTATGAAGCCTCATGTGGTCTGAAACTTAAGATTCTCCTGCCTCTGCCTCCCGAGTGCTGGGATTAAAGGCGTGAGCCACCACCGCCTGCTAGACTGTTCTCTCTTAAAGTCCAAATGAAAATAAAAACATATAACTGTTAAAGGCTCCCCATAATCAAATTTCTTGCGGCCATTGCAAGCTTAGCGTCTAAACTTGAACCCAACCTTTCTCCTACTCCCAGAACCTACATCTCTCCCATATCCCTATTTCAATTGGGGGCATGAATAATCTGTTATGTAAGCAAGAAGCCCAACAGTCTTTCTTGCTTTGTCTTCTGTTGTTTCTTCTTCCTGATTGGTATAGGGAGAAGACACTCATACATCAGCCGCCAGAGGTCTTGCTTCATGGTCATCTGAACAAAATCTAAACTTCCAGCTGCATCATTCAAGGCTATGAGACTTGCATTAACGATTCAGTTCCAAACTGGTGCTCATTGCCTTCGAGGCATTTTACTGCATGTGTTACATGAATACGTTGAACTAAGTTTATTATAAAGTAACTTGTTTCCAAGCAGTTAGGTAATATGGGGAGGTATTTGTGTGGTTTGAATATTCTATTAAAAAGCTATCTGAAACTTTGGGGATAGTCCTTTGAACTATATGGTTCATTTTCTTTCTCAGTTGTAGAATTTGTTGAATTTGTTTGATAATGAGAACAGTGATATCATGAATATTGAAGTAGATATCATGGGCGTTCTCATTTTTTTGTTTAGCAAAGTAGTAATTGTTTAAGGTATGGGGTACATAGGGAAATCACTCAATTTCACCTCTAAATAGATGAAGTAAGTTCTAAGTAGGGCTTGTCTAATTTTCAAACTATATTTTAACCACCTTTAACCATCTAAAACTTGTTTATAACAAATAAATATTCAAACTGATAATAATTTGAGATTTCCCCTCATATTTTAGCATAGATTTTATGCACGTGTACAGTGTACATACTGAGAGGGGGGTATTAAAATGATTTTTAACGTTAATCTTATTATGAAAACATCTTAAGATGACTCTGTATATCTGTTTTAGTCAAAGAGTCTAACTTACATAAGGTTTTACTAAGATCTTATTGGTCTTTGTTCTAGCTCTTGTATTAGCTGCTTTCTATTTTTTTATTATTTTGATTAACCAAGAATTAATGCTATTCATGTTAAATATGCATAAGGTGATAAGGTGCTCAGTTTCCCAAGGAAGTCAAAAGACAGTATTAAATATCTACTAAAAGGTGGGGGAATTTTAATAATTATATTTATTTATCTATGATTAAACTACTTGAATCTAACTTTTATATTTGAAGACTTGGACACAGTAAGATAAAGTATGACAAATGTTTTAAATCTTTGTATAGTTGTCAGTACTAAATATACGAATGAGAAAGATTTATGGAGTCCACAATTGATAAGGCTTCATAATTAATGTACAGTATCTTTATCAGACTTGAATTTATTCTTCCCACCTTGGTAACTTCCAGCTTTAAAAAAATGTCACCACTAAGGCTTTTAGCAAGACCTTCAAAGTGTTTTTATATTTGGCTTCCCTCTCCCCTTCTTTTAGTAACATTCAAGGGAAACTGGTGTTATAGTTTACATACTCAAGAGGGATATGGCTCACAGCTTGTGTTGATTTCAGTTTTGGAGATTACAACTTTTTGGTTTCAAGAACATGGAAATCTTTTCTTTTTTTTTTTTTTTTGGTTTTTCGAGACAGGGTTTCTCTGTGGCTTTGGAGCCTGTCCTGGAACTAGCTCTGTAGACCAGGCTGATCTCGAACTCACAGAGATCCGCCTGCCTCTGCCTCCCGAGTGCTGGGATTAAAGGCGTGCGCCACCATCGCCCGGCCCCAAAAACATGGAAATCTTACAGACATTAATTTTAAATGATTAAATATACTCCAAAGATAAAAATATTGTTTGGGTTAAGAATTTAAAAATTAAATAGAAATTAAAAATTTCTATTTTTAAAGTAATGATCACGATCACTTTTCATTAAAAGAAAAAAAACCCCACAAGCATAACATGGCTGGAATAGTCATGCTTTTTGGGATCACTACAGAATCTAAAAGACGTACATTAAAATCTTTTACTTTTTACTTAGGGGGAAAATGGCATTTTGTTGGGTTTCCTCTGGATTATTTTGAGGAAAATAATGCTTGATTACTGTATATGTAAATCTCTGCTCACTTGGGAGGGCTATTTTAGGAACAGTTTCTATTTCAAGAGTCCAAATGAAGAACTCAAAGGAATTTGAAACCTTGTTTCATTCATATACAGGTAGTATTTACTGATTCTGCTATGTAGATTTTGGGTACATTGAAAATTCAAGAGATGTAGCAGCTTGAAAGAAAGATAATTTTGCCGGGTGCACGCCTTTAATACCAACTTTTGAGAGGCAGGCAGATCTATGTAAGTTCGAGGCCAGCCTGGTCTACGGAGGGAGTTCCAGGACAGGCTCCATAGCTACTGAGAAACCCTGTCTCGAAAAATCCAAAATAAATAAATAATAATAATAATAATAAAATAAAAGGATTTTGAACTCTTTCCCCCAATCGACTTTAGCAGCATTCTTACTCATTTCCTTCCTCTCAATTGTCAGCGCATCTCTAATAATCGAAAGAAATAAAAACTAATCCATGGCTTAAATGACTAAACACTTCGGGTTCAAAGAAAGAAAGCTCAATAATGCCTAGAGTAATGCTTATAATGTGAGCAGTAAAAATGCCAATTACAGATTAGCTGCACCCAGCTGCTATGAGCAACCTCCTTTAAAGGGAAGGTAGTAACTAAAGCAGAGAAGCCATTCCCTGCTTCTGATGAGACCGCCTTAGAGAAGTCGGGAAGAACCCCTAGTGGAAACAGAGTAGAAAGACAGTTTTCTTTCTGAACCCTCAGGACGGGAGACACAGTTAAAAGAGTCACCGTAAAAACAAGTAATCCAGCAACTACGTAACTCTGGACCATACAATATAACTATATCCCTTTGTGTGAACTTAAAAGAATGTAGGCCTATTCAGAAATAACGCTTCAAACGCCTCAATTTCAAAGCAATGGTTGGTTCCCTTACCATCTGTGTAAATCTCGAGACTGCGATCGTCTCATCCCTAAACCCTACAGTGCACGCAGGGCTCTTAGCTGTGTCTCAACCCATCCCGGTTAAACTGAACATAATTGGTAAATCTTCCCGAGCTGTGGGCGTGACGAGGCAAGGACTAAGTTAAAGAATCTAGCTCATCCGCTGCGGGAGGGCAGCCCTGAATCTACCTTTGTCAACCCCATCATGCTTGGGCCGTGATTTGTAAGTGATCAAGTCCCTGGCGAGCCCGCACCGCTTCCGCTTGTGCAGTCATCTTCTTCCCCTCGCACTAAAACAATACCTTGGCCACCTGCCAAACTCTGAGCAGAAAGAGATGTTGGCTGTTTATGGCCTGGAATGGGTGCTGCAGCAGACTGAGGCTGCTCGGAGTGCTCCCGGAGGCCCAGAGGAAGAGGAGAGGCCCCCGCTTTAGAACACTCCTTTCCTCCGCCCCCTCCCTTTTGTCTGAGACACCAAAACAAACGAGCTGATACACGTGTCCCTATGACTCTTGTTTACTATCAAGACTGCGCTCTGCGCGCATCTCTGGGATATGTAGTTCAGCCAGCTCCTCCCGCCGGCAATTTCCTGAGCTAAGGAGCAAGGCTGAGACTACCAACCCACAATCCACTTCGAGAACAAAGTTTGGCTCCGGTCCCCAGCGTCTCGGCAGCGATCCAATCCAAAGCGCTTTCTGTGGTGATTGACAAGAGAGCTTCTCCAGTAAACACAACAGAAAAGTCAATACATACCCGCCCACCGAGAAGGGCCTCGGCATTGCCCAATAGGAAAGCGGAAGCTTAGAATGACAGTTCTCCTGACCAATTAAAGATGGAAAAGGCGAACGCAGGCTCAGCCCCCCGGGGGCTTCAGGGGAGGGGGAAAAGACGAAGCTTGAAAGACTTGGTAATGGCGACGGGTTTGGTAAGTAGGAAAGTTTCGGCGGAGAAGTAAACGCCACGGCGGGAGCCGCGGCGCTCGCCGGGCTCGCGGGCGGCCCTCAGGGAGTGCGCAGGCAAGCTGCTGGCGGCGCTGTCGCGACCGGCGGCCCGCGTCGTGACGGTGTGTGGTCGCGGGGCTCCGGAGGGGTGGGGGCGGGTAAGGGAGGGGCTGGAGCGGCGGGGCCGGCTGGCGGGGACTCTCGAGCTGCCGGGCACCGGACTCCCCGCGGCGAGCGGGAGCCGCGACTTCTCCGGGGCTGAGCGGTCGTGGCGCCCGGGCTCCCTGGGGGAGCCGGAGGGGGGGCTGGCGGAGGCCGGGGCTCGGCCGCGCTCGCGGTAGGGGCTGGCGGGGAAGGGGCCGGGGCAGGGGAGGGGCCTGGCGTTCTGGAGGGCTCCGGAAAGTTTGACTCGCCACTCCCAGCTGCACGGCAGAGAGGGGCGGGTGCCGGTTGCGAGCCCAGGCGGGCTGGGGGGCTCCAGGGAGGCGAAGCCGTCTCCGGGGCCCGGGCCGGGCGGGGGAGCTCGCGGAGCCGTCGGGCCCGGGGCTCATTGTTACGCAGTTTCGAATGAATGGGCTGCGAGGCGCGTGCGCGGTGGGGCTGTGCCGAGGAGTGGGGGGGGGGGGGAGAAAAACAAGCCTGGCGTCCGGACTGTGGTCACATGATGGGGGGAGGGGAGGAAGCGATGAATGGCGAAAGAGGTGGGGGTGGACTTGGCCGGTTCGGGGAGGCGCTCTTCGGCTTGACCCGGCGACGAGGCCCGCGGGCGAGGGCAGGCTCCTCCCTCGGCAGGCCGATTTAAACAAAACAAAAAGGAGTTCGGGCGAAGCCGGGATCCTTAGCCTTGGTCCTCCGTGCTCCCCGCGTAGTACACTTTGTAATTCACGCTGGACTTCTCAGCTGGAGTCGTGTGAATCACTGACAGCGGGGTGGGACACGTTTCCTGGCGCTTTGTACCTGCTGCTGGGACTCAGTAGGGTTCAAGGGAGCTTCACCTGGGGAGTGGGGCTTCTGGATGAGTTACAGTTTGAGTAGTAGAATACTTGAAACATTTATAAGTAGTGTTCTTACTACAACAGTTATCTCGAGCTGTAATTCTGTTTCCGGCGTTCCACCTCGAGCTTTAATCCTCAGCTTTGTTTTGTAAGCTGAGTATTGGGAAAAAATTTGAGTTACATTCAAAAGAAACTTAGTCGGTTTTTTGCGTTACCTTAGCGTTTTGAAAAAGAAATGATTATTTAAACATTACTTCAACTCGACTAGTAAACTTCAAAATCTTTTTAAAGTTTCACTTTATAGCTTCCGGTTTAGTTTTATAAACCTAGTTGTAGTTTCTTGCTGTGAAAACACAATGTTAAAAGCATGCCCTCTCCTTGTTTTTTTGTCATCCATTTCCCAGTTGTGCTTGCACGACTGTTGTGGTTCCTCTCTAATGCTACACCACCAAATGGTCTCTACTGTATTTTATCTTTAGGCTCTCTTCATTGTGCGGTGAAGCAGGCATATGGCGTGAACTTAGATACTGAGCCTGAAGGTTCTTTGGTGTGCGTTACAAGCTGGTCTGTGTATCGGTTGGAAATAAAGATATCAGTACTCTTTTACTCATATACGTTATCTTAAGAAGTTACTCCCTAACAGTATTAACAAGGGGAGATATTTTATGTGCTTTAAATTTCACAGTGTTCACCAAGAAGGGGAAAAGAAATCACAAAAATTAAAAAGTTAAACTGACAAATACCTGTCCAAATTAAGAAAATTTGGAACATTTTAACTGTCTGAGGTCAGTGATTAATCATGTACTTTCATATTTTGATCTGTATTTGCTTTGTACTTTACTATCATAAATTCGATTACATTTTTACTAGGAAAGTTAGAAAAGCTTATTTTCGGTCATGTCTGTAATCTCAAGCTCTTGGGAGGTACAAGCAGGGGAATGGGCCATGACCTCTACATAGTGAGCTCCAGACCAGCCTGTCTATATAAAACCATACCATCATTTATTTATTTATTTATTTATTTATTTATTTATTTATTTATTTATTTATTT
>NC_022009.1:82452959-82464614 GCF_000317375.1 Microtus ochrogaster
GTCTCGAACTCACAGAGATCCGCCTGCCTCTGCCTCCCGAGTGCTGGGATTAAAGGTGTGCTCCACCATCACCCAGCTAAAGCCATACCGTTAAAAACAAACAAAAAAAACAAAAGGGAAAGAGAAAGCAAAAATTTTCTCTAATATGGTTATTTCAGTGTTTGGTTTTGTTTTAGACAAATGGCGAGGTACTTAACCTGTCCTGAAGACACTCTAGTCTTTATAGCTTAGGCCGGCCCTGCATTCTTGGCAGTCCTCCATCCTTAGCTATCAGTGAAAATTTAAAGCCATTAAAGCTCCTATAGAAATGCCCCCCTTCTTTTTTTAGGCAGGGTCTCCACACTGTAGCCCTAGGTGGTCTGTAACTCACTTTGTAGACAAGATTGGAATGAAATGCTACAGTGATCTTCCTGCCCCTACTCCTGAGTGCTGAGGGTAAGTTTGCCACCTTGTCTGGACAAAAAAAAAGTCTGTTTTCACAGGTTAGTCTAGTAGTACGAAAATGTTTAAGAGTATACTCAAGTGGCTGGGCAGTGGTGGCGCACGCCTTTAATCCCAGCATTTGGGAGGCAGAGGCAGGCGGATCTCTGTGAGTTTGAGACCAGCCTCGTCTACAAGAGCTAGTTCCAGGACAGGCTCCAAAAACCACAGAGAAACCCTGTCTCAAAAAAGAAAAAGAAAAAAAAAAAAAAAAAGAAAAAAGGAAAAAAAAAAGAGTATACTCAAGTTAGGAAACTAGGTTACTTTCATATAAATTTCAGATCTCAGTCATGCCTGGCCTAAAAAAGTTGTTGAACTAATATGAAAATGTTTAGGATTATAATCAGGTGTAGGGAAATAATTCCTTTCATGTTAATTTTAGATGATTTCAAGCTTCTTATAAAAGAACTTTTAAGTTTTTTGGTTTTTCAAGGCAGGGTTTCTCTGAGTAACAGTTCTGGCTGTCGTGGAACTTGCTTTGTAGAACTCAGAGACATCTGCCTGCCTCTGCCTCCCAAGTGCTGGGATTAAAAGGACTGCTGGGATGAAAGGCATGTGCAACCACTGCCTGGCTTCTTTAAGATTATTTGATTTTATGTGTATGGGTGTTTTGCCTATGTACCATGTTCATGCAGTATCCAAGATGGCCAGAAGAGGTAGTCGGAGTTAACAGTAGTGACTTGATGTAGGTGCTGGGAATTGAACCTAGGGCCTCTAAAAGATTGCACAGTGCTTTTAACCACGGGACCATCTCTTCAGCTTTCAGGGTAACTTGCTTAAAATATTATTTGAATTGATAATACTGTCCATGAAAGTTTTATGTGATCTGCATTAGTATTTCATGTTGATCATGAAAATAATTTGTTTTGATGTGGTTTGCAGTGTTCAGCAAAGGAAGGTTGTAAGATACCTGTAAGAATTTTGAGGTATGGATAGGTTTTAGTTCTATTGACAAATAAGGAAATAGACATCAGTGGTAAAACTGTCGAGAATCACAAAGGTGCTAAGTGGTAAGCTATGTGGTGTAGCTTACCAAAACAGACTCACCATGTGGCTTCTTGTTTTCATTTTTAGCTCAGTGGTAGAAACATTTGTCCAAGAAATTACATTTAGAATATGTGATGGTTTCTAAAGACTTCAGTAGGACCTTCTGGTTAAGTTGGTAAGGATCTCTGGACAGTAAGGTTGGAATCTAGGAATAAACTCAGAAGCCAGAGTCTAACATATTTTGAGCTAAGTGTTTGTCTCTTAATTTCTTTAGAGAGAAGATGGGCCCCATTCAATGGTCAGAGTCCTGCCTGTGATGACTGAAGGGAGAGGACGCAGGGCAGTGCTTTGAGGGGAGGGAAGAGGAAGGCAAGAGCTCTGAAAGCTCAGTTTGTTGTCTTCTGTTCTCTTCTTCCTAGAGTTTGCAGATATCTGTTACAAATTTAAAAGCTGGGTGGTGTTGGCACATGCCTTTAATCCTGCCCCTTGGGAGCAGAGCAGGGGAATCTCAGTGAGTTCAAGGCCAGCCTCCTTTACCAAGGAAGTTCAGGACCAGGGAAACCCTGTCTTGAAAACAAAAACAAAAAAATTGTTAAAAGCATTAAAATTTGAATTTTTGAGCATAGGATTTAAAGTACAGTTGGAGAATTGAAACTTTGAAAATCATTGATTTAATGAAGAATTGACATGTGCATATTTAAGTTAAATACAAGGCAAGTGCTACTACACGTTCTGGTAGCAGAGTAGTGTATACAGTGTATACAGTGTACAGAGTAGTGTATACAGTGTACAGAGTTATACAGAGTAGTGTATACAGTGTGTACAGAGTATACAGAGCATTGTATACAGAGTGTACAGAGTAGTGTGTACAGAGTATACAGAGCAGTGTGTACAGAATATGCAGTGCAGTGTGTACAGAGCAGTGTATACAGTGTACAGTTATACAGAGTAGTGTATACACTGTACAGAGTATACAGAGTAGTGTATACAGACTATACAGAGCAGTGTATACAGTGTACAGAGTTATACAGAGTAGTGTATACACTGTACAGAATAGAGTATACAGAGCAGTGAATACAGAGTAGTGTGTACAGAGCAGTGTGTATAGTGTATACAGAGTAGAGTATACAGTGTGTACAGAGTATACAGAGCAGTGTATACAGTGTACAGAGTATACAGAGCAGTGTATACAGTGTGTACAGAGCAGTGTATACAGAGTTTACAGAGTAGTGTATACACAAGTGTATACAGTGTGTACAGAGTATACAAAGTAGTGTATACAGTATACACAGTGTGTACAGAGTATACAGAACAGTGTGTTCAGTGTGAATGAACAATAGGTGTTTGAGAACTGAGTTTGTTTATTAGAGAAATAAGATTATTCTATATGTGGGGATTGTTTTGAGGATAGGCTGATGGTGTTCCTTTACATTTTCAGAGGTCTTGCTTTGCCCGCCAGGGATTCTAAGAAGACACAGACCAATAATTTGTATATATGTGTGAGTTTATGTACTTTATTCTTAAACTAACTGTGAGATAAGTAGTACTGTGAATTTGAAGATGAATTCCTGGTCCCAGGTTATGTAACCAGAAGAGTAAAATGTGAGCCTTTTGTCTTGAAGTTCAGGCGTTCTTTTCATGTTTAGGAAGTAAAAACTTTAAAAATCAAAACTCCATAGGAAAACAAAACCTGTATAATAAAAACTTTTACCGTAGCAAAATAAAAAAAAAAAAAAAACTTCAGCCAAAAACCTGACTTCATCATAATCAGTGGGAAGTCCAAATGTCCAGAACAGTAAATATTTACTTGGTTGGTAGGTTGTTCTGCTTTAACATTAAAATTAGTGGCTCCCCTCCCCCCACACGTGTTGTGACAAGATGGTGACGAAGTTGTAAGTGCTAGAAGTTCTCTGGTGAATGGCAGTCACTGCTGATTGGCCAAGCGGAAGCTCTAGCTGGGAAGAATGGCAAAGCCAAAGCCCTTTGCAGAGGGAGGGAAACAAGACTCAGGGCTGAGAATGGTGGTGAACTGGGACTGTTTTCATTGTGCAGCTGTAGTTGACAGTGACATCTTGCTCACAGTAGGTGGAACAGAGTGTGAATGTTAGGAAGATTGGATTGTGTTCTTTAAGCTGTTCAATAGGTCATTGTAGGATGAATTAAAACTTGGTCTAAACTGTTAGTGTTAGCTGTTTGAGAGAACTTGCAAAGAGTGACTGAGTTCTTGTGTGTCTTAGGAATTACTAAATAAGGAATCTGCATTGTTACTACACCTTTTACAAGATTTTGCAGAGGAATCTGAAAACAGTTGGCTTATTCTGGAGAATCTGAGTGTTCTTTAAAAAAAAATACCTTTGCCTGGTCAGATGGAGCTTTAATGTGGTTTTACAGATTGAAAGAACTTACTTGTAGTTACACTCAAGTCAGACATCAACTCCACAAACCATCAGTGGCTCCTTGTTGTCTGATAATTGGTAATAGCAACACCAGCCATTCCGTACTGAAGATGTTTTATGTTATGGATTCGAGATATTTTTTGTTATTGCTGAGTTTTTATAACAACCAACGAAAATGTACTTTAAATTATTACAGTTTACAAACAAGGCAACATACTTAAATAGATTGTTCAGAGCATGTAGCCTAATGACAAACCTGGTTTATACTTAATTAATTTCAGAGTTCTTACCCTTGTCTCTTTATTTCATTTTTTAATAGTAGGATTCAGACTTACTCTTACAAGGTGGTAGTGGCACACTTTTTTAATCCCACGACTTGGGAGACAGAAGCAGGCAAATCTGTGAGTTCAAGGCCAGCCTGGTCTACAACGCTGTTTCCAGGACAGCAAGGGCTGTTACACAGGAACCCAGTCTCAAAAAAACAACCCAGTGCACTCCACCTTACAGTTTAGAATCCATGGCCACACAGTGCTCAGGGCTGTCACACTTCCTGGTGACACTAGGTTCTCCATTTTCTCTGTTTTTTTTTTTTTTTTTTTAATGTCATCCAGGAGGAAGCACTTTGCCAGGTCTGTTAACTGATGTGAGTTTCTCTCATTGGAAGCCCATCTTTACCCCCTACTGATAGTTAAACCTTATTCTATATGGCAAAAACTATTTGCTTGTTTTGTTCAACTAAAGCCTAGATCGCTGGACATTCTGGTCAACTGTTGTTGCAGCTAATATGATGCCTTGTATGATACTTGGTGAGAAAGGAATATAGTGTTCCTGTGCTGAGGACCTAGCCCTCATGTAGCGTGAAGGGTATTACATCACTCCAACTTGTCAACAACCATTTTTTAATCGAAGCAGTTCCTAACTCTTACTTGGGTTTTTGAAAACAAAGGCCGGTAAACAGGGCTGGTACAAATGGTTTCCTCCTTTGTTTCTAGGTGTACAGGTGACTCTTTGCTCTATAGAGTTGAGTGAGAATGGCTGATTGAGCTAAATTTGCTCAGTGTTTCAAGGACAAGGTAGAGGCACAGAAATAATATCATACATGAAAAGGCACATTTCACCTGATCATCACATTTATGGGAAGTTATCCTAGCAGTGTGGGTAACTACATACTAAGACTGGTTAATTAGAATACTGTAGTAATGGGGGGGCATTGATTGTCCAACTTGCCTCAGTAGGTGGTTTTCTGTCCTGGCAACCATTTGTTATGTGTTTGAGCAGGTAAAACCATGTGTTTTGTAGTTCTTTTAGGTTTATTTCTTTCCATCTGTAGTCAGAATTGAGGGAGGGTTTCCTTGGTCAAACCTGATCCTTTTTTTTTTTAAAAAACCTGGAATGAATCCATAGTTTTTCATTTCCAGTGGAAATAAACGCATAACATCTCCCCCAAAGTGATATATCTTTTGACTTAAATTTTGAAGTCAAAATATTTTAAAAATACGTAGGTTGGTTGAATCTGGCAGTTTTTATGATCCCTTATCTCTTAGCAGCCACAAAATTCAAAGACAGCATAATAATATATGGAATCCAGACTTTTTGTGTACTTTTTGTCTTTATGTAGTTTATTTTTTTATATTATTTTATTCTGTTTTTAAGAATTTTACTTTTATTTTAAAACTATATGTGTGTGTGTGTGTAGGTTTGTCTATACCTCCTCTTTTTGTTCCCAAGCTTCTGTATATTTTTAAACATACTATAACCCATTTAGAAAGCTTTTTTTTTTTTTTTTGGTTAAATCTGTCCTTTATTGAGCATCTATGACCTTTTTGTCTGTGTGAGTAAAACTTAAATTTCTGTGTAACTTGAATCATGGTGCATGTTGGCGGCTGCCTTCTCCGCCTTGGTTCTGGAAGAGTCTGGGCTCCCGGTACAGTTATGCCTACTACTGCCAGTTCTGGGAGCCATGTTTTTTGCGTCCATGCTGTCATCAAGCATCTCACTGCCCACTGCTCATAAACACCATTTAAGTGTTCTGTAGCAGGGCCTCTTCATCCAGCCAGGAAGCTGCCTCTTAAAGGAGCCATGCCTCTGCTCACCACCAGCAAAGAGACCATCTGAGAAAATGTGGCTAACAAGAAGCCATGTTTGGTTCCATTCTTGTGTACTTAGAATCTTTTAAGCTTTGTCAGGTTTTATGTGGAAATTTCATGCCCCACATTGGGTGCCATTTTTAGGCAGAATTTTCCCATCCTGACAGCCATAAACCAAATAAACATTCAGAGTCTTAATTATAAATGCCCAGTCAGTAGCTGAGGCTTGTTACTAACTCTGACATTTAAATTAACCTATACTTTTTCATCTGTGTTTTGCCATGTGGCTTCATACCTTTTTCTAAGTACAGCATGTCCATCTTTTCCCTGCATCTTCTCGAGACTCCTTGACTCTGTCATTTTCAGAGTGTGCAGGATTATTCCACGGCATGCTTCAGATTTAGATGAATTGTTAAGTACTCAAAGTAATAGCATGAGACATCACTGTTCCAAGGTATATGGATAGCTTGTCAGGTCTTCTAGGAAGAAACCACCTAGACTAGATAGTTGTATGGTTTGTTACAAGGAGGGCCCACTTGTTTTTCCTGCCTGCCCGGCCAGTTTACACCTGAAATAACCACACAGAAATTATATTAATTAAATCATTGCCTGGCCCATTATCTCGAGCCTCTTATTGACCAACTCTCCCATCTTGATTTAACCCATTTCTAATAATCTGTATATCACCACGAGGTTGTGGCTTACCAGGAAAGATTCACCATGTCTGACCTGGCAGCTCCATGACAGCTCTATCCTCCCAGAATTCAGTTCTGTCTTCTCTGCCTACCTAAGTTCTGCCTTATGAGGCCAAGCAGTTTCTTTGTTGAATAACCAATGAAGGCAACACATAAACAGAAGGACCTCCTACACCAATGGTTATTTGCTTTCAATGACTATTTTATTTAGGACATAAAGAACCCAACAGCATGTTTTTATTGCTTCACAGTTTAAAAACTTTATATATGTGTGTGTGTGTATATGTGTGTGTATGTGTGTGTGTGTTATATAAACTTTTCATTCATCTTCAGGATTTAAGGAGAGACAGTAGGGCAGGTTTTGTAAACATGATTTTGATACTGGGCCACAAGTTCAGTCACTTGGTTCTTAAAGTAGATTAGTCAAACCGGAATCCAAAACCACATTTCTTAAATCTGAAGGTCCTTTTCCATACTGTACTAGCCTCTAAAGCAGTGCCCAGGCAAGGGTCACTTTTTAAAACATTGATTTTTGTCGTGTGCACGTATGCCGAGGTATGTTCTAGAGAGCACGTTGATTCTGTCTGTGTGTGTGTGTGTATACTGAGGTGTGCTCTAGAGAGCACGTCGATTCTGTCTGTGTGTGTATACTGAGGTGTGCTCTAGAGAGCACGTTGATTCTGTCTCTGTGTGTGTGTATACTGAGGTGTGCTCTAGAGAGCACGTTGATTCTGTCTGTGTGTGTGTGTATACTGAGGTGTGCTCTAGAGAGCACGTCAATTCTGTGTCTGTGTGTGTGTGTATATACTGAGGTGTGCTCTAGAGAGCACGTTGATTCTGTGTCTGTGTGTGTGTGTGTGTGTGTGTGTGTGTGTGTGTGTATACTGAGGTGTGCTCTAGAGAGCACGTCGATTCTGATGTGTGCTCTAGGGAGCACAGGACAACTTCTTGGAGTTGCTTCTTCTGTTGTGCCTTTCAGGAATCAAACTATTTTGAAGGAAAGAACTGTAGATTGTTTAAAAAAATCACGATTTGTTGTGTGTTTCTTAGTATTTTCCAAAAGAAATTAAAAATTCGGAGTATAGTCTGAGAAGTCAGAAAGTATGACTTGGGTTTCACTATGTCACTGTTAGTAGTATGTTAGTTAGACCCTAATGTAACTGTTGCCAAGGCTGAGAGAGTGACAGGAATAATCCCATTAGGACTTTGTTGAGAAATGCTCAATAAAGTGTTAGGCTGTAGCCCTCTTCCTTGTGGTATCTTGGCCAAGGCTTTCATAAAGAATATAAAGGAAGTTAGCTGGGGATTAATGCTGAAATTTTTATCTCCAACGTGATTAAAAAAATTTGAGTTTCTTTGAAAAGGAATTTTGAGTGGCACTGATTTGATTTGAAGGTAGTTTTAGTAGTTGTTTAGCTAAGTTTACTATAGTTTTTCCCCCTCTTTCTGGAAAAATAAGTTAATATTAGAATGAATTCCCCCACCCCCTTGAGACAAGGCTCCTCTGTGTACCTGATTGCTCTGGAACTCTGTAGACTAGGCTTGTCTTGAACTCAGATCTGCCTGCCTCTGCCTCCTGAGTGCTGAGGGAAAAGGTGTATGCCACCATGCCTGGCTTAGAATGACACATCTTTTTCTAATGCTATTTTCCAAATCTTTTGAAAAAAAAAAAAACCACGTTTTAATTTTCATGAGACGTATAACATAGTCTTTCAAATGTATACAGAGAATGTATTACTTTCAGAATATGAAGAAGCAAAATATTGAATAATAAATGGAAAGTCTTTAAAAACAGAAGAAATGAATTATTCCTCTAGGGTTTCTTTCTTTTTTTTTTTCCTTCCTTTATTTTTAAAGATGGAGTCTCACTAGGTATACCTGGTTGACCTGCCTCTGCCTACTGAGTTCTGGAATTACAAGTGTGTGCCACAACTTCCACCCAGGCCCTTTTGTGTTTTTACTTAAGGAAAGTTGGTTGGGCTCGATTTTCTTTCTATTTTGAACACATTTGAAAAATGAATTGTTGGTATTGCGTCTGTAAAGAGCTATTAGTTGACTACTGAGAAAAGATTCTGAATTAACAATGTTAGTACTTTGAGGTTGTATATAATACAGTGTTGAACACACAGTTGTGGAGTTGTCCTGACAGGGTTGAGGAAATAAAATGGCAATGTGTGATTATGTTGAAATACAGCATCATGCTGTCATTCTCGCTGATGTGACTTGACACTGTCTGTCTTTATTTCAAGTCGGAGCACCATAACATGGTGTGGGAAGTGAAGACAAATCAGATGCCTAATGCAGTACAGAAACTCCTGCTGGTGATGGACAAGAGAGCTTCAGGAATGAATGACTCCTTGGAGTTGCTGCAGTGTAATGAGAACCTGCCGTCCTCTCCAGGATACAACTCCTGTGAGGAGCACATGGAGCTTGGTAAGCAGAATCAAACTTACTTAAGAATCTAAAAATATTCACATTAATTGCCATTTTTAATCAGCTTCTCTGTCTTGTCTACCTGAAGAGCTTGGGTATTAGGAATTTTTAACATTCTCTTCTTTCTGCTTTTTAGTGTGTATGTGGTACGTGTGTGTACACTGGCCCCTGTGTGCGCTGTGGAGACCAGGGGTCTGTGTCGTGGCTTCCTCTGTTGTTTCTGCCTCACTCTGTTTACTCGGTGAACATAGAGGCTCAGTCAGCTAGACTGGCTATCTAAAAAGAGCCCCCAGAGTCCCCTTATCTCACTGCTCCAGATACCTGCAGTCAAAGTCAGGACCTGGCCTGCTATCTGACTTTTGTGGGTGGTAAAAACTCCAACTTGGGTCCTTATGCTGTGAACCGTTCCCCCCAGCCTAATGGAGGAGGTCCCTCATTTTAAAATATAGCTGAAAACAGTGTGTGCTACTTAGGTACTCAAAAGACTGAAAATTTGTTGAAGTAAATAGTTTTATTTTGTGTACTAAGCTCAGACTAGTACATGCTTTGGTTTTGAAAACCCTGCCATGTGACTTGACCCAGTGATCTCGCCATGGTCATTGGTTGGTCTGGTACAGAAGTGGCAGTACTTACTCATCCGGCATTTGGAGTGATCATTGCTGGGGAGCCACTCCAGAGACATGTTTGTAGAATGTCTAGGTATACTGAGTAATGATTTTAAATTGTACTGCTTGTAGACTGCTGTTCTGGAGCAGACTTAATGAACGCCTCTGGCTTGCTGCTCAGCTTTTCAACATGCCTTTGTCTTCTTGTAGTATGTGGTGGTTTGAACATTTATAGAAACTGAGAGGGTGTGGCTTTACAAATGATGCTGTTGTGGTGATGCTTGGGAATGTGGCAGTCCTAAGGTCTAGGACATGATGCATAACTTAAGTGCTACATATTTTCTGGATCCTAATACTTTTTAAGTAACAATTACTATTGAGCAAGGAGCAATGCTTTTGACAATGGTTGATTGATTGTCCGTGATCATCTTATGTCCAGAGGAAATCAGGCCGGGGAACTCGCCCCACCTATCTGTGGCTTCATTTTAAAAGTAGTTAATTTGGGCTGGAGAGATGGCTTAGTGGTTAAGAGCATTGACTGCTTTTCCAGAGGTCCTGATTTAATACCCAGCAACCACATGGTGGCTCACAACCATCTGTAGTAAGATCTGGTGCCCTCTTCTGGCCTGTAGGCATACATGCAGACAGAATACTATATACTTAATAAATGAATAAATCTTTTTTTTTTTTTTTTAAAAAGTAGTTAATTTCAAAATCTGAAAAACAGAAATAAACCATTTGCAATAAAGAAATGGTGCATTTAGGCCAGGCCGTGGTGGCACACACCTTTAATCCTAGCACTTGGGAGGCAGAGGCAGGTGAATCCCTGTGAGTTCGAGCCCAGCCTGGTCTACAAGAGCTAGTTCCAGGACAGCTAGGACTGTTACACAGGGAAACCCTGTCGCAAAAAAAAAAAAAAAAAATGGTGCATGAGGGATATAGTAAGAGCAGCCCGAAGATTGGCTGTTTGCATTGCCCTCATTTGTTCAGTGACATGGGCACTGTGTAGCTAGTGTTGAGAATGAATGGATAACCTATCCTGAGTTACTACTTTTAACTGAGATGTTTTATTTTAGACTACTCTGGAACATTGGCCTGCGCATAGGCCTTTATGGAGGTACTTAGTTGAGTAGGAGAGGTGTTTGTGTGTTTGAGGTTCTTTTTTTCCCCTGCTGTGGTATTAGGCACTTTTTTGTATTCTTTTGTATTATCTTGTAGAAAGAAAAACAACATAATATTATTATAAATGTATGGTAAAGTGTGGTCACTACTACATAGCATAATACAAGATAATTAGTGTTTACTGAGGAATGGTACAGAACATTTTTTCGAGGATTAGGTCCAGTGTTTTCAGTAGAGGATTTCGAGGTGATGACAACATAATTCTCTAAAGAAACAACTCTGGTGGTGCAGCCTCTAATGTCAGGAGGAAAGGCGGGCCAGCCTGGTCTACAGAGCGAGTTCCAGGACAGCCAGGGCTACATAGTGAGACCCTTTGAGACCCTGTCTTGAAGAAAAAATAAAAAAGAAAGGAAAAAAAATAAAAAGAACATGTGTTCCTGGTGCCTACAGAAGCCAGACCTTTGGGACTGGAATTAGCCAGTTCTTAACCTAACCTCTTTGTGGGTGCTTGAAATTAAACCTAGGTCTCCTGGAAGAGCAGCCAGTGTTGACATCTGAACTCTCTCTCCAGCCCCCAGAAGAGTTGTCTTGAATTGCATATTTAAGGGACCCTGCAGGTCTGTAGAGTGTGTGTGTACGTTGTGTACGCACTTTATAGAGGGGATTTCTGTTGTTTTATCTTTTTTAGTTTGGCTTTTTGTGATGGGGGTGGGAGGGCAGGGAAGGTCTCTTAATTGCACAGCTCTGGCTGGCCTTGAACTCAAGAGGTCCACCAGTCTCTTCCTCCAGAGTGCAGGGATAAAGAGTGTGACACCACACCCAGCTGTTGTTTGTTTTTAAAACGGCATGC
>NC_022009.1:82464714-82495411 GCF_000317375.1 Microtus ochrogaster
TAAAGAAGAATTTTATTTGTTTGGGTAGTTTTCCTAGTTTTTTCTTTGAAGATCTAGGTTTTGTGATCTACCTTTGGGGAATGCACTAGGAAAAGAATACCACTAAATATAATTGAATTGAGGTTTCCCATTTTATATTGTGTTTTGTTGCTCAGGCTGGCACTGACCTTCGTTAAATTTGTGTATTCCTAACTGAAGTCACTGTAGTGTTCATTATGTTAATATTTTTAAAAATTAATGTTGTGCTTATTTCCAGATGACCTTCCCGAACTTCAGGCTGTTCAGAGTGATCCTACTCAATCTGCCATATACCAGCTAAGTTCAGATGTATCTCATCAAGACTATCCAAGACCATCTTGGAGCCAGAATACCTCAGACATACCGGAGAACACTCATGGTGAAGATGAGGTGGACTGGCTGACGGAGTTAGCAAATATCGCCACGAGTCCACAGAGCCCTCTCATGCAGTGCTCCTTTTATAACAGGTAGGGTGTTGTGTGTTCCCAGTCAAACTGGGTCAGTGGGTGACAGAGCCAAGGAGCAAACCTACAAGTTGTCCTCTGGTTTTCATGCATGCTGCAGTGCATGTACGCACACACTCATGAATGAAGAGGAAATTTAAACTAAATTCCAAAAAGCTGTTTAAATGTTAAATTAACCATCCATTAGATAGCTAATACCATTGTAAAATTGGGAGATTTTAAAGTCAGTAAAATTAACATTCACGTAGTGATCAGTGATAATTTAATTGTTTTGAAACTTAGATAACAATGTATGAGAAAAATAGTCTAAAAATATTTGTTTAAAAATAGAGTATTAGTCTAAGAAATACATTTTTATAAATTTTTACTTTTAGAAATAAAATTATATTTGCTTAAAAAACTATAGTTAAACAGTTTTAAACTTTTATCAACTATACATTTAGTTCATTGTGTTCTATATTTTTTTAAGATTTATTTATTTACTATATACACAATATTCTGCCTCCATGTATCCCTGTGGGACAGAAGAGGGCACCAGATCTCATTACAGATGGTTATGAGCCACCATGTGGTTGCTGGGAATTGAACTCAGAACCTCTGGAAGAGCAGCTGGTGCTCTTATCCTCTGAGCCATCTCTCCAGCCCCCTATATTTTTCTATAGTGTGTGTAACCTTGATTATCTTTTCCAATTCTAAAGTTTGTTAATCTTAAAGTAGGGCTATAGAGGTGGCTCAGTGGTTGAGGACCCAGGTGTGATTCCCAGTGCACACATGAGAGTTTACAACCATTCCTCTGTGATTCCGGTTCCAGGGTCCGATGCCTTCATCTGACCTCAGGAACCAGGTATGCACACAGTACACAGACAAGTAAAACACTCTTACACGTGATGGAAATAAATCTAAAAATAAGATCAAAAATTTTAAGGTAGACTTCTAATAATAAAAATCACTTCATATATCAAGACCTAAGTTTAAGAAAATGGGTGGATCTATAGAAAATCCTAGCTGATACTCCTAGGGAGAATATTAGTGGATATCATTTCACTATGATAGAAATGTCCCATCTTCACTTGTTGATAAGAATTAGACTCAAATTTCCTAGGTAGTAGAAGGAACTAACTTATAATACTTGGCCATAGCATAGTTGTTTTGCATTCTGTTAAGGTCTTCTTTTCTGTTTTGCAGGATAATGGTTTTGATAGAGCAATTTGGTTCAATTAAATTCTGTGTAAATTTCCATAGGGAAACAATTTTTTCTTTCAGAATATCATTCCTACTTTTCACGGTAATCTGTTGGACCTAGGACTTTACTAATACACTGCATCCCAGCCCCTTTATTATAATCATGTATTTAAAAAACTGATTTAAGTGTTGCTCCCCCCCTCCCCCCAATAGAGTTAGAAGATGAAGTTTTCATCTGTAGGTTGATGTTACAGTTTATAGAAGGTCTAGGGATCACAGCTCTGTAGGACAGTGCTGACTGGGCATTTGCAGGGTTAAAACCTGAGTTGTATCTGTGGTACTCTGAAGGAAAGGGATTGGGGAAGCTCACAGGAAATCAGCAAACCCTCCAGAAGATGAGTATAAGGGAAGATAGAAGTGAGTGAGGGACTGTCTCCCTGGGGTTGCCGTTTTATTCTAGGAGGCATTCTTCCCTGATTTCCACCATTGTTAGTGACTGTTGGTCCAGTGCTTACAGGGTGTTGAGATTTTAGTTACTGAGGTTTGGATGTCTCAAGTGTCGTGCGGTACTGGTTATGAGGGAAGGATCTTAGTGTGTTTTGGGGAGCCCTATGTACACTTCTTAGTAGAGATTTTACCAAGGAAAAGGAAGAATGGAGGAAAGGGACTGGACTGTCTGTATATAGTGTGTAGTTGCTTTTGAACAGGCTTGTATTAGAACACAAGAAACAGTGTCTCCTTACAAGAAGTGGCAGCTAGACTGTTTTCTGTTAGTATTTTTGCTTAGGGCCATTCATGACTGCCCAGTGATACATGGTTGCGGGACAGTTAAGCTTGTAATTTCATGCTGAGTAGAAGAAATGGATGGGTATTTCTTTCATGATAATATGCACATTCATCTGTATCAGGACGATTCCTGTCCTTGGGGCAGGGAAATCCTGAATTCCTGGCTAGTTTGGACTATAGAGCTGCCTGAATTAAAAAGTTGTAAAAGAATGTGATGAATATGTGATAATAGCACTTTAACATATATTAGTACATTTGTATGTGAAGAGGGTTTATGATAAGTTCAAGGGATAACATATTATTGCAATGCAATCTTGCATTTTACTAGTGTTTTCCATAGTTCCATAGCCTCCTGTATGATTGTTAGCTGTTTTTATCAAAAGACGTTCTCTAAGAGCCTACACTATATAGTAAAAACGGTTGCTTTATTTCAGATCATCTCCTGTACACATCATAGCTACTAGCAAAAGTTTACATTCCTATGCACGCCCACCACCAGTGTCCTCTTCTTCAAAGAGCAGGCCAACCTTCCCGCATGATCATTGGAAGGAAGAAACACCAGGAAGACATGAACGGGTGAGTTTCTTCATGAAGTTAAAGTTCTACAAAGTTTATATAATAGTTGAAAACCTTTACCTTTCCCCATCTAAGAAATTCTTTTGGAGAACATACAGATGGACAAAAATATTTCATTGTTTATTAATTATATGCATTTGATTTTGTATTTTACTGCTTGTGTTAAGAAAGTTTGTTACAAATGACAGTATTTAACTACAACTTCATGGAAGAAACCATTTCAGTATTGAAAACCCATTTTCCTTAAGCTTACAATTAAGTTATTTGAAAGCGTGAGTTAAAAATAGATATTAAAAGATCTTTAAAAAAATAACAAAACATGTTTCTCTGCTTCACAGGCAAACAGTGAGTCTGAATCTGGCATTTTCTGCATGTCCTCCCTGTCAGATGACGATGATCTGGGCTGGTGCAATTCCTGGCCATCAACTATTTGGCACTGTTTTTTGAAAGGTAAAGAAATAATTCAATGTTTTGCAGTTGCCTTGGGTAACAAGCTCACTAGTCACATTATATGATACATTCTTTCTAATTCAACTCCAGGCACACGACTGTGCTTCCATAAAGAAAGCAATAAGGAATGGCAAGATGTTGAAGACTTCGCTAGAGCCGAAAGCTGTGATAATGAGGAAGAGATTCAGATGGGCACTCACAAGGTTCATTCATTAACACCTTCTAAAGAATTTCAAAACCAGTCAAACTTGAGGGTTAATGTATAGGAAACCCTCTGCTTGTCTTGTATTCCTGTTTAAATGGCACCTTGCACTCTGAGAGAGGTGGATGGATGGGACTGTGAATCACTTCCAGGTTTAGCAACTTCATGCTTTAAATGCTTATGTCCTGAAGAACTAAACTGGCATTAAACACAACTAGTAAGCTATTAAAACCTTAAGTTGTCAGGTGGGTAATGTGGTTCATTTCCTCTGTAGTTAATTGGGAGTTTGTTGTTGCTTCTTAAATTACCCCAGCAAACTATCATTTTCTTTATTGACGAATAAAAATGGTAGCAAGCAACATTAGGATAAATATCTATTGATACATTTTACTTTTGTTTGTTTGTTTTGTTTTTGTTTTCTGAGGCAGGATTTCCCTATGTGGCCCTGGCTGTTGTGGAACTCACTCTGTAGAGCAGGCTGGTCTTGAACTCAGATCCGCCTACCTCTGCCTCCTGAGTGTGTTGTGATTAAAGGTGTGCGCCACCACTACAGCCCAGCAACACAGTTTACTTTTAAAACTTATAATTTCTCCATTACTACTGCAGACTAAATAAATACATAGATACAGGAAAATATAAAATGTGCTGATTGAAATTCCTTTTTGGAGCCTACTGTCTCCTGTTGTATTTCCTGAGAAATCTTAATTTGCCTGTCATCAGTATAATGTCCTCATGTTCAATGTTACTCTTCATTTAGTAAGGTGTGCAGTCTGACTTTGGCTCCTCTTACTTTACAAAAACTGTCTTGTAATTTGAAATCTGCAACATATGCTACATTGGATTAGTTCTTGGCTTTCTGACATTATCTTCCCTTAGTAACCAGCAGTGTAAGTGTTCTTCCTCCTCACAGCCCACCTGACTGAGTACCAGCAGCACCCAGGCATCTTGCTTGTAGACAGCACTCTGATCCCAGTCTGTCGTCTAGAAGAATCTTTGTGATTGGCTTAATTATCTGGGCTGTGGCTTCCTAATCTGTACTTCGGGGTCAGATAAAAATCTTAAGTAGCTTTAAGAACTAGAAGACTAATTTGACTGTTAGCACATGTCCTTCACTTTCCAAGTTCATATAGACATCACTAATGCATAGTGATCAGTTTTTCACACTCAGTATGACTTGGGTTACATTTATTAAATTCTTTTTAAATTTCTACCTGTTCTTTAGTTATTCTTGATGACCAGATTCAAAACCAAGAGATTCTTTTATTTATTATGTTCCCTTTCATCCCTTCATGTTCAGTTTACTATTTCCCTAAGAATTTTCAACCTTCTTTTATTTATTATTTTGTTCATCCACTGTTATAAAACTGCATGCTGTAGCTAGCCATAGTCATGTTTATTTCTCGATGGATGCAAGGATAGGCGTCGTGTCTTGTTCATGTCATTACAAGCTTGGCATATACTACTCAGTAATAGCCATTGAATTTAAATTTCATGAGTTTCTCATAACCTCAAATAATTAAAAGATGCGGGCTGGAGAAATGGCTTAGGGTACTTGATTTTGCAGACTAGTGCATGCACAGACACAAATACAAGTCAATCTCTAAAAAATGAGTGATGCCAGGCGGTGGTGGCGCAGCCTTTAATCCCAGTTCAAGGCCAGCCTGGTCTACAAGAGCTAGTGCCAGGACAGGTTCCAGAACTACACAGAGAACCCCCGTCTCAAAAAAAACCAAAATCAAAGGTGTTAGATTGGGTTAAAATGCATATTCCAAATTCCAATCTTCCATATATCCCATGGCCAGTTATGTATTTGTTTCCTTGCTACTGAGTTTAAAGCTGAAGATCCTAAGTTTTGCCTCCAGTCAGGACATACATTGGAAAGTTTACCGTGTTGAGTTGAACATTTATAGTTTTGGTCTATGCATATGTTTCTGTGCTTTCAGGGCTATGGTTCTGATGGTCTAAAGTTGGTATCCCATGAAGAGAGTGTATCATTTGGTGAGTCTGTACTGAAGCTGACATTTGATCCTGGTACAGTAGAAGATGACTTGCTTACTGTGGAGTGCAAGCTGGACCACCCTTTCTATGTTAAAAATAAAGGTAGGGTTAACTTTACTATTATTTTCATGTGTGTACATGTTTTACTTGCATGGATATCAGATCCCCGGGGAGTTGATGGCTGTGAGCTGCTCTCTGAACTCCAGATCTCTGGAAGAGCATCCAGTACTCTAACTGCTGAGCCATCTTTAGCCCTGAATTATAAAAACTTTAAAGAAAGCTTCTTATATATGTTTTGTGGCTTTGATGATTGAGGGAAAAAATGAAAATTTATCCCAAACCAAATAAAATTACAAAGGAAATGTTTCTAATTATATTTAATAGTGTTTAAGCATCTTAGCCATAATCTGATAAAATGTCCCTGTGTAGATGAGAAATGACATTCGTATAGCATACTGTAAGTTTGGTGTAATGTGGGGAGTTGTGTCCTCGGTAATCACATTTGTGTTTGTAGTTACCAAGTAGGCTGTAAGTTTAGAGCTTTACTAGAGAAATACAATGTTGAGCATATTAGTAATTCACAAGCTACTGCATAGTTTCATTATTATCCCTTGTGGATAGGAGTGATGACTTCTATAGAGATTTATAAAATAACTGAATTTAAGGTAGTTTGGGGGGCTTTTACGTAGTAAAATATAGTGAATTGTTTATTCTAAAGTCAAACTTGACGCGTTCTTTCTATTGTATGTTCTAATAGGGAGCTTTGTGTCATGCCTCACTCTATTGTTTAACTTTAGGTTGGTCATCATTTTATCCAAGCTTGACTGTGGTACAGCATGGCATTCCATGTTGTGAAATTCATATTGGTGACATCTGTCTACCTCCTGGACACCCTGATGCCATTAATTTTGATGATTCAGGTGTTTTTGATACATTTAAAAGGTAATAGTGCATTTTTTTCTTGTTAAAGTGTAAAAGTGATTGCTGAGTCAAAATTGAAGCTACGTTTTAAAGGTTAAGAATTTAAAAGGGGCTGGGGAAATGGCTTAACAATTAAAACCACTTGTGGCACAGGCATGCCCATCCCCAGAATCCTTTAAATGCTAGGTGGGTAGTGGCCTTCCTGTAGTTTCAGCATTGGGAATAGGAAGAAAAGAGGCCTGAGAAGCCAGCTTGTTAACTAGTCAGCCTGGAAGAGTTGGGTTCAAGTGAGGGGATACTACCTCACAGATCAGGCTAGACAGCAGTTGAGGAAGACGCTTTTATACTCACTGAGCCATCTTGCTAGCTCAATAAGTCAGTTCTTGTAAATGAGTATAAAATAATATAAATAACTTCGTAACTGACATAAACAGGCCATATCAGTATTGGATTTTATTACTTAATTTTTGATATAACCAAACAGTGGAATTCTTATCAGAAGATGAATGAACCTTAACTACACATTTTAACAAATTGAATCAATTTAAGAAGTAAGTTTTAACTGGGTGGTGGTGGCACACGTCTTTAATCCCAGCACTTAAGAGGCAGAGGCAGGCAGATCTCTGAGTTTGAGGCCAGCCAAGTCAACAGAGTGAGTTGCGGAACAGCCAGGGTGGTTACACAGAGAAACCCTGTCTTGAAAAAA
The DNA here is from genome assembly GCF_000317375.1 of Microtus ochrogaster. NCBI lineage: Eukaryota > Metazoa > Chordata > Mammalia > Rodentia > Cricetidae > Microtus > Microtus ochrogaster. The sequence continues at coordinate 82,472,018 of NC_022009.1, forward strand.
CAAAAAAGAGAAATAACTTTTAAGTAAAAATTAATCTGAGAAATGTATATACTGCCTCTAACAGACTTAGATTTTCTTAAGTAATGGTGTCGGTGTTCCTGGGACCGTCCCACATTCAGTGATGCACTGTGTTTGTGACTTCAGCACATTGTGGCAAAGGGTACCGAGCAATCGGGAGAGGAAGCATCGTAGCAAAGGCAAACGGCCAGGCTCAGCTTCCAGGGAACAGAAGAAAATGTAAGGTTTTTATTGAGAGCTTGGCCAATAGGATTCTCTTCCTAGCATGTAACAGAATTCCAGTTCTTAAATGACACTGGGTGCTCATAGTTCAGGGCCTTGTAGGTACTCTTTCAAGTTGTTGGAATGAAATTCAACTTCTCGTTGCCAGCCGAGGTGCTGTGAATGGACTTTTGAAAGTACAGTGGACAGCCTGTAATGTCCTTAGACACAAAGCCCACTTGTGAGGGACAGACATGCTGCTGCTGCTGCTGCTGCTGCTGCTAGAATCCGAGATTATGAGGTCACTGCTTCATTTTATGCTTCGTAACTGAGGTTCATTTTCAATACACCAGACCTTGCATGGCATAAAACTTCACTTTTTAAAGCAAAAAGGGAAATTTGGCTGCCCAGCTCTTGTTTTCCTAAGATAGCAAGTTTTCATTTCTCAGTGTTGCTGTTACTTAGTGGGTGCAGGTTGAGTCCTTAGCCTCATTTACTCTTGTGACTCGTGGGACAGCAGTGCCTCTTGTGCTGTAGATGGTTAAGTTTTCCAAGGTAACATTACTAGGAAATGGCAGAGGTGAGATTTGAACCCTGTTAAAATTAGTATATCATCACATACTTTACAGTTAATCTAGGGTGCACTTTAAATACCTTTGCTTTGCCTCTGCTTCCTGTCTTCTGAAGGAAGTGGGTTGGTAGGAATGTCGTGTGCTTGTTTCTGACAGCAGCCCGACGGCAGATCCTGACTGTGCACTAAACTCTGGAAGCTTAGGTAATGTTAGTGACCTTTCTGTAGTGTTTCTTTTTACTTCAACCATAAAACAAAGTAGTGATTTAAATATTGATTAATAAAAAAGACAAAATACATGTGACTTGATTAGTAGGCTCTACATTATTGTAAAGCTTGCCTTTAAGAGAATGACTAAGGGGATGGAGAGATGGCTCGGTGGTTCTGTTCAAGCACCCACATCAGGTGGCTCAGTTACACTCCAGCCCTAGATGGCCTCTGGCTGCCATAGGCATCTGTACACAGCTGAAAGGAATAAAATCTTTAAAAGAGTAGTTAAACGTGAAGGTGTTTGAAGAATAACATGTACCAAGAGAAAAAGATGGTTCCATAGTAGGAACAGATACTTACAAAGAAGAAAAAACATTTATTCTGTCTAAGAAGACACTGTCAAAGTGCTGGATACTGTTACTGGGTATATGAAACCCATTTAACTTGTATCCACAGAGAAAGGAAGTGACAGATTTCTGCCACTAGATGGCGGAGTTTTCAAATTTTAGTAACTAGCTTATTCTTTATTGGTATTTTAGGTGATGGTTCAGTAGAAATGAACTACACATCATATTCTTCCACAGTGGCTAGGCTTTAGAAAAAAGACAATGGTAATAGGTAGACTTTTTTTTTTGGTCTTTTGAGATGGGATTTCATTGTAGCTTTGGAACCTGTCCTGGAACTAACTCTTATAGACCAGGCTGGCCTCAAACTGCCTGCCTCTGCCTCCAAAGTACACCGCCCAGCTGGTAGAACTAACTTTTATTAGTTAATGGTGTGGACCTGTGTTGCTCATTCAGCGTTTTTTGTCTTTAGTTCTTATCTCCTATTTTACATTAGATGTAGTACTTAGAATTTCTGTTTTATAGAAAATTCAGAATAAAAGTCAAAACAGTTTTTTGTGAGAAGACGACATAGAAAGAGCTCAGAGTTTGAGGATCCTTTTGAGATGCGTCTTTAGGCTGTGGTCTGCATTAGCTCTGATTTTCAGCTGATATTTTAATTAATACGGTGATTGGCTTGATTACTTTTCAGTTTGGCCATTGAACTTATGAAGGTACTGGGAATGTGGGTGGTGAAACCTGGGCTTTGCATCCTAGGCACCATCCTAGGGCGGAAGACACTTTGTATCTTTGGCTGCAGCCTCCTTCATATGAACGGGGCCAATGGACTCCCTACCCCCAGCTTGATGACAGTGAGACTATGGATACTTTGTTCTGGTGGTTATGCAAATTGAACTTACATAACTAAATGTGGCTTTTACTGATAAGGGTGGGTTAAGATACTAGTAATATATAGGTGGACCTGGATGGGTTAGAACTTTTATCTATACAAAATCTCAAATTGTAGTGTATTTTAAGTTAGCCACATCTAGGAGCCATTTTTGGAGACAAGGTTTCAGCCCAGGTTGGACTTGAGCCCACCATGCTGCTCAGGCTTGCCCCATCTGCCTGAGCCTCCTAAATGGCAGGGAGTTTTGGACTGAATGGCTGCCCGTCTCAAGCTAACTTTTGTCTTCCAAAGTAGTTACCTCTCAGGCCTGGAATATTGCCCATTTTAATTTCCTAGGTCCAGAATCTAAGAAGTGAGATTATCAGATTTGTTAAAATTAATCCAGAAGAATAATGAAGGACAGGTATGGGATCTGGACAAGTTAGTTACCTGTTGTGAAGGGCATGGGCTTGATATAAGTTCCATGGAGCTCAGAGGTTGGCTGTTGCATCCCTGGCAGAAGAGGTGTTGTTAAAGTATAAAGTAGTGCTGGTAATGATGTGTCCTAAGAGGCAGGAAAGTTTTCAGTCACATGGTAAGTTTTTAAAATTTGTGTTTTCATCCAATACAATATACTCTCCACCTAATTTGAACTGTGTTGTTGTTCATTCTGTAGCTATGACTTCACACCGATGGACTCGTCTGCAGTCTATGTGCTGAGCAGTATGGCTCGTCAGCGCCGTGCGTCTTTGTCTTGTGGAGGACCTGGTGGTGCTCAAGAGTTCGCAGGCTCTGAATTCAGCAAAAGTTGTGGTTCCCCTGGATCATCGCAGCTCTCCTCTGATTCTCTGTATGCTAAAGCTGTCAAAAGCCACAGCTCAGGGACTGTGAGTGCCACTTCTCCTAACAAGTGCAAAAGACCAATGAATGCCTTCATGCTTTTTGCCAAAAAATACAGAGTTGAATACACTCAGATGTATCCAGGGAAAGATAACAGGTAAATAGTAATAACGCAAGTACAATTACTGATGTGTTGGCGCAGTTGACAGTAACTGGGGCAGCGAGAATAAACTTAAAGAGCTCTTGTTGACTTCTTTCCATTATCTTAGGATAGCTTTAGATACTTTGTTTTTATAATACATAGTTACACAGACTACCTTCAGGAGAAGGAGCTCTCTTTGAAAATAACAGTAAGTTTGATGGTTGATGTTTTGTAGAAAAGACTAGTAGAGTACTTATGTCAGATTTGGAGAGTTTTATGTAACCAAGCTTCACTTGGGACATGAAGCATTCACACTTTATGTATTCTTTAGGATCATAAATGAAAAGATAATAACTTTAATACAGATTGTATTGTCTCAGTGCAGTTAATTTTAAATACCACCTACATTTTAGAAAGAAGCTTTGCTTTCCAACTACATCTAAGTTGATGTGTTTGTACAAAATGACCTTGTCCTGGTATTTGGTAATTTCTTAGAATTGGAATTCAGGGCTGCCAAGGCTAAGTAGTGAGACCCTGTAATTTTTTTTTTTTTAATTCATATTGGAAATAGTCTCTGATCAATTGGAAAGCATTTTAAGAATAACTTAGCCCACCTGCCCTCCTTTTCTGTGATGGCCATGCGTGAGAACTCCTGACAGGTATAGGTGTGCGGCTCTTGCTTGTTAGAAGTAGCACCTGTGCCCTTGTGCTGTATTAACAAGCCTGTGGCAGTTAAGTGCTGATACTTTTAGTTCTGGAGGAAAGGACTTGCCTAAGAGTAGACATCTTATCAGAGATATCTCCCATACGGCTCATAACTACTTGGTTTTGCATTTCAGTATTGTTACCACGAGATTGACATATCACCCGTCTAATATGAAAGGATGATTGATAAAAATATTTTTTTTAGGGCTGGAGAGATGGCTCAGTGGTTAAGAGCATTGCCTGCTCTTCCAAAGGTCCTGAGTTCAATTCCCGGCAACCACATGGTGGCTCACAACCATCTGTAAAGAGGTCTGGTGCCCTCTTCCGGCCTGCAGGCATACACACAGACAGAATATTGTATACATAATAAATAAATAAAATAAATATTTAAAAAAATATTTTTTTATTTTGGACTTTTTTCTTCTATAGAGGTAGATTTTTATTCCATGAATAAAGAAGTTCTTATTTAGGGGTAGAATGTAGACTAAAATGAATAGATTAGAGAGATACTTAGCCATTTGGCATAAACATTAGTCTGGCTAAAAAACTCTGAGAGGAGGGAGTATAGATTCTAGTGTCCTGCATGGTGTTCATCACGTCACCCACCATGTTTTAACTTAAGACATTCTAACTTTGGGAGACTGAGATGGGTGTGTGCCTATTTCATATAAATTGGTTTTAAATAAAATACAGCACATCAGTTGCTTTCATTCACATACTGGATTTAACAAGGCAAATATACTTACTAATTTTACTAGCAGGACTCCTGTGGGTTACTGTCATCCTGAAGCACTGATGTATCATCTTTATTAATCAGTACAGAGATTATCTTTGTAGACTGTAGTTGCCTCAGGGTTCTCGTGTGATTTATATCTGCATATTCTGGATGAGATTACTTTAAAAGGTTTGGTATCAGAATAACTAGGAAAAAAGGAAAATGTCTCACGTGCTAAGTACAAATCTGATTTAAAGTGTACTTTTTTATCATTAGACATAAACTAAGGCAAAGGAGTCTCTCTCACTCGGCGTGTGTTTGTGGGGGCGGGGGGGCTTTTATCATAACCATGATAGTTTGAGTAACTGTGCACAAAACAAATCCTTAATACAAGTTGACTGTCTTATGCTGCAATACTGAACGTTTCTTGGGAAATACCCAGATTTTAGCCATTTTGGATATCTTGGAGCAAATACTACTACTGGCACTATCCACCCAGGATTTTGATAAAATGGGCACCTGTGTCAGGGTTATTGCTGAAATGACTGTAATAGCCCTTCTCTATGTTTTTTACATTTTTGCCTGAAGTGGCAGCAGTTGGTATTGCTATGAAAATCTTACATTATGTTAATATTTATTTTCTAGAGCCATTAGTGTGATTCTTGGTGACAGGTGGAAGAAAATGAAGAATGAGGAAAGGAGGATGTATACATTAGAAGCAAAGGCTTTGGCTGAAGAACAAAAGCGTTTAAATCCTGACTGTTGGAAAAGAAAAAGAACCAATTCAGTATGTGTTAGAAATGACTGCTTTATCGTGATTCTGTGTGCATGTTGGCATGTCAGCCTTTAAAGATCTCACTCACCATTATTATCACACTGTTGTTATACCTCAAACCCATCAGCAAAGCTTGCCTCGAGAATCACTTATGGCAAGCAAAATCTGACTAGCTTAAGAATGTCCTAAGTGCTGAGGTGAAAGATAGTTTAGGAATATAATATTTCTAATTTGGTTAAAAGATGGACACCAAGCTGGGCAGTGATGGTGCACGCCTTTAATCACAGCATGCAGGAGGCAGAAGCAGGAGAATCTGTACAATTTAGAGGCCAGCCTGGATTAGAGTGAATCTGAGGACAGTCGTGGATACAGAGGGACTCTACCTCTAAAAACCAATCAATCAATCAATAAACGGGCACCATTAACTCAATCATTAATATTACAGAAGAAAATTTGTTAGTTCTTAGTGTCTTGCCTCAGACTTACTTGTAAGTAACATCTATGCAGATATCTGCCATTGGCAAAGACTGCTGGATTAAGAATCTGAAGAAATAAGAATGGTGGAAAATTAAGTTTCACAGTACAATCTTGGTTGATAGACTCCATTCTTGTAATTGTTGACTAGCATTTTTTACATTATTTACCCAAAAAAAGCATAGGATAGAATGAGCTCATGTTTAAATGAAGAGATGGTGTGAATAGTTAACAGGAAGAGGCTCATTAAGGATGTTTTAATCTAGTCCTATATAATTTGTAGGTTAAACAGCTCAGGGACTTTAAGGTAGTATTAAGCTGCCAAAAGTAGTTGAACTATAATGTACAAGTTCGTTTGGTGCTTTCTTGGTGTGTGTATGTGTGTGTGTGTGCACGCTTTTGTGTTCTGTAGGCAAGGTCTCTACCAACTGAGTCACATGTCCATTTCCCACAGGTTCTCTATTGTTTGGAACTTAATATGAGAGAGACATTACCTGTTTCACTTTTCTGCTCTCACATTTGTATATAAGTTTTCCAGATACTTGAGCCATGAGGAAACTTTGAAAATCTTCACAGTAAATTTATGAACATCTGAGCTTACCCTGCAAGGTTACCATGCATTGTTTTGTAAGCATTCATTGTTTATTTCCACAGGGCTCTCAACAGCATTGAACCTGATGCTTGTGTTTGTAAGTCTGTCTGCATAAATACTGACTCTGGATGGAAAAGCCTGGAAGACCTTGGTCTCACCGTTAGTCCTGAATTTGCGTGACCATAAGATACTGATAGCATTGAGTCCTGAAATGATTTAATGAGTGAGGATTTGCTTTCTCCATTAGAGCATTAAGTAAGCTACAACTATCAACATTGTAAACCAAATTGCCTTATTTTCCTTCCAAACTTCATATATGTCTATCAGGTAATATAGGCTTGAAAATTGATATCCTGTGGTGCTAAAGTACAGTAGAAAGATGTGTATACATGTTTTAAATTGTACGAAGGGGAATTGTAACTGCTGTTTATACATCAGCTCCTTACTGCTTATTAATCTGTATTGTACCCACGATATCAGGAATGAAGCAGAAGCTGGCCTTTTCATGAGTAGCCGCCACATGGCCCAGCATCTGTGCCAAACACAGTCGCTTCTAGTCTGGCCAGTGCCAAGAGACAACATAACATGGCAGGTAGATGGTGTCATTGTCCTAGCTAAAAGAGCCACCTGCTTCAGATACCATGGGCATGTGCTGAGTGGATGCACCAGGGGGCAGCACTCCTCCATGATTCCCAGTGGGGGCCAGACCCGGCCAAGGTGCAGTTAGTTAATAGCATTGGGTAGTCACTGTAATGGTGCTATTAACAGTTGACACCATTGTATCTTCATGTTCTCCTCCACATATCGTACTAGATTTGTCATCCTATCTATGGTGGGGCAGACTTTGCACTTACTGCAGTGCAACCCTTGCACTTTACTTCCCTCCAGCTTCTAACTAGAGCAAGTCCTTTGCAGTGCAGCTGCTTTGCTCTGAGCTACAATCATGGCTTCTCATGTTACTTACCAAGTGGTATTTTTGGTTAGGAATCACAGCTGTAAAATTGATTTCAGTCATCACACTTCTTCAACATGTTGCCCCTCAATTTTGCACACTATATTCTTGTATATTATTTGAAATAAAATGAAAAAAGTCTCTGATTTCTTGATTGACTGAATTTATGTATAACTATAAGAATAAATTTGACCAGCAGATGGAAAACATTGGTGTTATAATTAGGTTTTTGGTAGGATTTTAAAAATTAAAGAATGTTAGTAATGGAGTAAAGACAATAGAAAATTAAGGACTTATATTTATAGAGAACCTTTGTAGAAAAGAAAATTTTAATTTTTAACTTGTCCTTTTTCCAAAGCCCAAGTGCCTGTTTCTAATAAAATGACACAGTATAAAGGAAACCCTGGCTTTATTTAAAGTGAAGGACACTGCACAGTGCATCTGTCTCAGCTTTGGTTCTGCTGAGCACTGGACCTGACAGCATCAGTGTCTCTTTCAGGATGGAGTCCTCTGTCAGGTGTGTACCCAGAGCTTCCCAGCAGTGTGACTGCAGCGTGAGATTTGAAAATCACTGCATTGGTTGGGGAAGCAGGGTGAGCTGATCTTGTCCCTTTAAAAGCAGTGATATACAATCATTTGCACAACGGCACAAAAACCCACATAATTATTTTGCATTGTTCAAAAATCTGAAAAAGGAAAAAAAAATGGTAGGTATCTTTATGAAGAAAATCAGATATGTACAATTTAAAGTTTGTGATGATTGATCTATTATGACATTGTAACATAGAAGAACTAGAGTAACAAGGAAAGATCAATAGGAAATGCAGAAATGACTATGGTCTTTAGTTGCTGGTTGCCACCTTTTTACATGGGTTGGTTGGTGCATGGAGACTGCACATCACTGAAGAGTAGACATAGCCTTTTGAAGCAGCTGGACCATAATGGGATAAACTGGTGCAAATTCTTTGCCTTCTCTGCTTCTCACTGATTGAACATAAGCTTCCAGGGCTCCCCTGGGAATGCAAAAGAAAACTGTCAAAATATCACATAAAATCAAAGTTTCGGCAGCAGCAATATGAAAACAATGTATCTGCCCCTTTCTGGAATTACTCTGCCCAGAGCCACAGACCAGTACTTCAAACGCGGTACAAAGTACAGTAGTTAGGCAAGTTGGGTTAGGTTTAGCTGTGGCCAATTTAATCTGTTATACATTTCAGTACATGTGTTTCTCCATGTCCATCCTGAAGTTCTGTGAGAACATGTGGGTGGAGCTTGTGCTTGTTTGTGGAATTAAGCTAGCTAAAGGAGAAAGCACCATGGGCCCACACAGTAAGACTAGAAGCTACAGCTACAGCATTTTAGGGCTCTTAGCTTTTGGCAGGTCCGTGACGAGGAGTCTGAACTTAGGCTAGTGTGTGATACCTCAGGGTTACTTCCTTGATATTCTTCTCAATTGCCCCTGGGACAGGTATCAGCCATGGCAGCAACATTCATAGCCCTGGGCTAGTCCCTTCACTAGGGCCATTTTTCCCAGCCACAGCAGAGTTGTAGGGGTAGCCCCAAAGTTTACAACTGGTCTCCACAGGAAAACTTGTGCATCTCCAGCCGGTCAAGCTGCAAGAATGGTTTGTACTTCTTTATAAAGAGGAATAAATCGCCACTGTTCCCAAACACTGGAAATAGTGGTCAGGTGTGTTCTTGCTTCACCTGTTGGGGGCTGTCTCTGGCCTATCTATCTGCTTTTTGGATCTGAAATAACACTTGGATCTACCCTAAATGCTTAGCACTGTTCACTGGTCTTTTTGAGCCCAGGAAACCAGTGCTGAAACTCATTACCGTCTCTACGCAATCAGTTATCATGGCCTCATACTCATCCTGTTTCCACGTTTGTCCCCCACCCCTGTAAAGCTGCCGGCACTTCTGAGATAGTCATCCTAGTACTGCTTCTCCAACATCACTAGCTATCCCTTGTTTGCAAGAGGATGGTACCCAAACAACCCAGCTGTGTGATAAACCACTGCCCAGCCCTTTATGCTGCTTGGGCTTCTTGGCAGTTTGGTGTAGTCTAAAAACGGCCTGAAAATGACCTGTTTGTACTCACTACTGGCAGAGTCCACTGCCCAGTCAGAGAAGAGACCAAGATATTTTTCCACTTCCAGGAAGTCTCTCAAGATAGGGGTTGGCAGAGGGCGTTTGGTTTAATGCCACCCCACGTACTCAACAAAGAGAAGCGTTCTGCTTATCTGAACATCGCCTTGGGATGAATGCCCTTTCTTGTGTTGTCCCTGGACAGTTTTATTATTTAGGACCCAGCTTTAAACATTTCCTTTGGCATAAAACCCTTCCTAACAGCAGGTGGCAAAAATTACCCTGGAGTCACAGGTGTATATAAAGGCCTGATTACACAGTGCCCAGCATCCTTAAATTCCTGGCTTCATGCTGTTTTTTAGTTCTTACGGAAGCATGGGCAGGCCATTAAGAAGCCAGCTTCTCAACAGCTGGGTGGCAGTGGTGATACTCTGGAGGCAGAGGTAGGTGGATCTCTTGAGTTTGAGGCTAGCCTGGGTTTCAGAATGAGTTCCAGGACACCCAACACAGAGAAACCCTGTCTCAAAACAACAACAAACCCAGCTTCTCAAGATGGTACTCAGGTCATTTGTAGCCTCAAGTCCCATTAAGCAATTCTTATTATCAAAGAGTGGAAGTCAGTGTTCGTAGAAAGCAGTATTTATCAAATGTTCCAGTGCAGCCTATCAAAGCCAACCCTTAGTTATTTCTCCATGAAGAAAATGTTCTTTTCCAATTGCCATACTCTTTCAGGCAGGTGCCCCAACTCCACAGATGTCCTGAGAGATACTGTAGAGTAAGCTCCAAGGGTTCAGGCATCCCTGAGGCAGTGGGGTGTGTGCACGCATGTGTGTGTGCACATACAGTTTACCAGTCTAAAAAATATGGGGAACCTTACAAATGAATGTTGCAGAGTAGACACATTGTATCCATTCTGTTTACAAAATGCACTTTAAAAGCAACGGCAGTCTCTTGCATCCGTAGTGATATGATACAGTGCATATAGACGGAGGCTCAAAATAAGTTTGGTTAGCCTTTTCTCTTGATACACATCAAAAAACACAGAACTATAGTACTGCCCTCCCACATAAAATCAGGGTAAGGTTTTCAAGCACTTATTAAATTATTTAATTTGCTTCGGCAAAACAGCTTTCTTGGAAGTGAGGCCAAGAATTATATAAGAGGCTTGTTTGTAACCAAATAAGATTGCTGAAGTTATCAGTGAAGAAAAGCAGTGACCATAAGTACTGAAGGACTGGCTTGCGTTAACAGGATACACTATCACGTGACACGTCAAGTAGACATTTGTCAGGCATTAAAATTCATTCTGATCAGTACTTACAACCTAAGTAACCTCCTATATCTTTCCCTGGTTTAGCAGTTCCTTATATATCGATCTCAGGCACTTAGTGCCCAGAACTGGATCTCCTGGCAGGGATAAGCACAAGGAGGCACCTAACGTTCCCTTCCATACAGACATTTTAAGGCTTTTAGATATAGACAATCGGGGAAAATGGGTCCTAGCCTATGGGTTCTGGACAATGGCAAGAAGCTTAAGGGTTCACGGATTCATATGGTACCAAATGTTTTCATTTAGCAATAGGTAAATGTGCCATACAGCTGATGAAGTCTAAATGGTTTCCACCTAAATGTCCTCAAAGGACTACAGTTAGACGCATCACTTCTTTCCTGCAAATACTAAGATACACAGGTCTGTGGTAGAGCCAACCATTTCTGCAGACCTTAGGGAATCTCTGAATACACTGATGTTTTGTCTTCAGCGAAAGCATGGTCTGAGCCAGGTGGCCACCTCTGCACTGGAGCCCACATGTCTGGAGCACCTTCCTGGTGGCTAAGCTGGTGCACAGCCCCCCCCCCCCCATTTCTCCACGTGGCCCGGATCAGTGATTGCTCTGACTTTCAAGTCAACTTCACTGTTAACCTATTCAAGTTCCAGAAAAATACCTAATGTCAAACGGTGACAGAGAACAGGCACTCACCATTTGCAATCTATTCTGCAGCCATACTTTACTACTGAACACTGTGCCCTATTTTTAACAGCCTAACAGATGACTGGGAGGAGCAGAACGAGGCTCCCCCAAGGCTTGCTTCCAAAGCTGAAGGAAATGCTGACATCAGACCAGCGTTTGCCCTGGGTCTGTCTACAGGGTGAGAATCATCCAGTGATGCTCTGGCAGGCTGGGTCATAATTCATCTTGAGGTACAGATAGAAAAGCACAATCTCTCAGACAAAGGCCCTTCCTTGCCAAGAGCCAGGTTGCTGTGGCAGTGGTTCCTGTGGATCCCAGGCAGCTGCACTTCCTGCTCGAGGCAAGAAGGGTCTGGGCTCTGCAGGTAGAGGGGTGGTGAGAGGCAGCTCTTAGGATCATGGCTGTCACTTGCTAAGGATGGGCTTAGCAACAGTACTGCCCAGGGGTTCATTTTAAAAAGCAGCAGTGGAACAGATCTGTGATCACCCAAAGCAGGACAGCCATGTGGATGAGCTCATTCCAAGTCGTTAACATGACAAAATCAAGCCCTGTGAATCCTCTTATTACCAAGTACACTGAAGCTGAGTGACTTTGGGGACAAAGGAAAAAAGTCAGAGACATTGCAAGTCAACAAGTTAGAGGAGACCCAAATTCCCTCCAGGAAGCTCAGCCAGCAGCCTTTCCCATTTCAGGGTCAGCTTCCTCTTGAGGAAAGAGAAGCCCAGCTCATGTTCCTTGCCCCACACAGGTTTCCTAAGGCTGCTACACCACACCTGTGGCTTGGTGCATTCTCAGAAGCTGATGGGCTGGTGCTTCCAATGAGATCTGGGCTTCTTCAGTGGGGTCCTTTACCTAAAACCCGCACCAGTAGGTGCAGGCACACACCTCCATATGTCTCACACCTGCACTGAGGATCAGATGGCCTAACTGGTCTGCCATATATCCACAGACCAAGAATGGCAGGTAGAGAATAGCTTCAGTTAAAGAGCGATGCTCGCTGGCACTAGAGAACGAGGTGACGGGCTGACTCATGATGACCTAGTTGTTCCCTAGCATGGCTGGGTAGATGACGGTGACCTCCCATGACTGGGGATACAGGGAAGTAGGTGTGTGAGGGACGATTAAATTACAACAACTGGGGGCGGGGGGCTGAGAGCAAGTGCACCAGCCTAAGGTTCCATGCAGGTGAATCCCAGATTTGGGCTTTATGGGGGTGAGTGCACCAGTTCAACTGGGGATGGAAAATCTATACGGACTGAGACAAAAAAGCAAGAAACAAAATGTGGGCAATGACATTTAAGAAAAAGATAAAAGGCAGCAATTTAGCAGGTGGAATGGGATGGGGAAAGAGACCAGAAAAGCAGAAACAGGTGAAGCTGAGAGAAGACGGTGCCACTTCGGAGCTCAGCCCCACATGCCAATAAAGTCTGCTGAGTCAGCTGAGCTAAAGCCTTTCTACGGAAGGCTTCATAAGGGAGAATTGATGGGAAAACATGCTCAAGCTGCACACACAAATGCCCCTCACCATGCTCATGGCTGGAGATGTGCACATGCACTTGGGCATAGGTGCACACAGAAATGTATTCTCAGACCACACCAGAGAATGTGTGGCATCTAAGTAGATTCTCAGTGGTCCTTTCCTGCCAAGAACTGTTACTGTTCAAATTTCACTCACATCTGAGTGCTGCCATTTCAGTGAACACAGCACATGAAAATGACAGAAAATACAGAGCCAACGTGAATCCTTTTACAGCTGAAGCTATTTTACAGCCGGAGCCTGTGCTCTAGGGTTGTATCAAGCATTGGCCAGCACAAAGGAGGGTGTGAAGGTCTGAAGAACCAGAGCCCTACAGCTGCCAGTACCTTGCAGAGCATCACGCAGTAACTATCCAAGCGGGCCATCTGACAATCACTGTCCCTTACCATCACCACATCCCAGCCCAGATGGCACCCCTAGAACACGCAGCTTTACCTGAGAAGGAGGAGCCTGTCCTTTTCAGATGGATGATCGTCCAGCCACTGGGAGAAGCGTGCATGGGACCACTCTGCCCTCTTCAGGGATGCCACCAGAGAAGAAAGTACATTCTTTAGCAAACACTGGCACAAATAGCAATTCATGACACTCAAGGTGAAATTACCTTCTGGACTGAAAAATTTCAGAACGTGGCACAGGCCTTCATGCAACTGATTACCAAAAAACCTTAAGATTTGCCAACTGACATGGCCCAAACATAGCTTTATGAATAGAAATTACTTGTGTCTGTTTTGTTTTGTCTGATAATGACGGTGATGATATTTGAAATAGGGTCTTACTCTGTAGTTCAGGCTGGCAAGGAAGTCATGGCAATCCTCTAGCTTCAGCTTGCCAAGTATTAAAATTAGAGGCACGGGCCACCTTAGTCAGCTGAGATCTTTTTTTAAAAAAGGGCTAACTCTGGACTCATAGGTAAATCTGACTCCCTGCTGTGAAAACATATGGGTCCCCGGAGTTCTCTTCCATCTTTGTTCACTTTCAGGGAGACATCCATGACCAAATAAAGCAGGGTGGCCAGGAGTCCGCTCAGTAAGGAGACTTGTTTACAAAGTGACTCAGAGAGAGCCCATGATTACCTGGAAGGGGGACTTCAGCTCAGCGGGTGCTCGTGTGAACAGAAACTGAATGACGATGCTGAATGGAATCACATCCCCCACAGCCGGACTATCAGCCACGTGCTCACTCGTCTGGAAGAGCAGGGGCCTAGAAGGAAAACAGGCATTCTGCGTGAATATTCCTCCTAATTTTGCAGGCTGATTTACTTTAAGCTCTTTGCTTAACATCACTTATCAGTGGGTCTGATATTACTTCAGTGACACAGCAAAGTTTCTTGTAGCGTCATTTAATGAACAGGCTAAAATCAACTGAAGCACAAAGTGACACCTTCAAGTTGGTGTAAGTAGTATATTCTTAGTTCAGTCAATACATGTGGCTTTCATTTCATGTAAAACTCTTTTGACTATAATCTAACATGGGTCAATTCAACGTTTTCTATGTATTCATTCTAAGTGGAACTTGAGTCTTTAAATGCAAAGTCATTACTTTGCTGATTATTCCAACAATCTATGCCGGCTGCCTTCAGTTCTGAGTCTCTAGCACACTCTCTATCATAGGAGTGGTGGAAAGGGCAATCTACTCCTCTACCAGTGCTCGGCCACTCTGTGCCAACATCAGGCCAGGAAGGATGTGCAGTTGGCTGGCTGCAGAGGCTCACCTGGTAGCGCCAGTAGTAGCAGCCACACTTCTCAGCAGTTCAGACAACTGACATGAACCATGGAACAGAGGCCTGTATCCTGGTCTCCTTCCTCAGTCACTTAAACAACACCAATGTATGAAAACAGACAGGCCTATGTCAGCCATCTAAATGACACCACGTATGAAGGCAAAGAAAGTTTACATGAGACAGCCCAGTCCCCTCCTTCCTCTTGCTAATGGACATTTGTTTCAGGAGCCAGGAAAGTATGTTCAACAGACTCTTGATTTTTGTTGGAAACAAAAAAATTAGGAAAAGGTCCTTATAGAGTTTATCCTATAAATGCAACCTACCCCTCCTGGCAACGTTTTTCTTTTTCTTTTTCTTTCTTCTTTTTTTTTTTAAAAGATTTTTTTTTTATTGAGAAAAAAAATTTCCGCCTCCTCCCAGCCTCCCACCCTCCCCCCACTCCTCTCCCCCTCCCTCTCGAGTCTGAAGAGCAGTCAGGGTTCCCTGCCCTGTGGAAAGTCCGAAGTCCTCCCCCCTCCATCCTGGTCTAGGAAGGTGAACATCCAAACTGGCTAGGCCCACACAAAACCAGAACAAGAAGTAGGATCAAAACCCAGTCTGGCAACGTTTTTCTTATCTAAACTGCTTATGAGAGTTAGTTTTGATTATCGATTTGATATAATGTGAATCACCAGTAGAGGGAATCTCAATGAGAACGGTCCGGATGGCGTTGGCCCGTGGGCATGCCTGTGAAGGGTTTTCTTGGATTAACTGATGAGGGAAGACGTAGTGGGCAGTGTTTCATAGGAGGAGTCCCATAAGGGCAGCAGAGCGCCCGCATGTGGTACTGACTGTCGAGTGAAATGACCACTTCCAGTCCCTGTCACCATGACCTCCTGCAGTGACAGTGACAGAATAAACTGGAATTAAACCAAATCCTCCTCTCTTCAGTTGCTTTTCTCCTGGTAGTTTGTACTTTAGAACATTTCTGATAATTAGAACTATTCACCCTTCATGAGGTTACAGCTATGAAATTAAACTGATTAAAAAGGAAATCAATAATCAAAACATAGTAAGTCATTTTTAATAACCCAGATATCAATTAAACCATCTTATCAAATATAAATAACTACAGATGAGCAACATTATCTAAGCAGTTTAAATATACCATTTCTGGTTAGTTAAAATACCCTCTTCTCTCAGCAACTGCCTTTAATTCCTCAGACCATACTGAGTTGGTTATGCTGACAATAGGTATAATATTCCTATTTTTTATATGTCACATGTATGCCAGAGACAGAGAGTGAAAAACTTAGACCTGGATCATGACAGCTGGAAGAGCTGGTGGTGTGGAAGGTTGGGTCTTTACTGCTCCTGGTGACTGTGTTCAGCCTATTCAGCCTCTCATCCCACGGATGAACACATTGGGACACAAAGCAATATTTGATCTTTGCATGCACAAATGTGATTGCTTGACCATCAAAAGAAACTGTGAACTGATGTTTTCGAAAAACAAACACCCAGCAAAATGTGTTTAACACTCTACAAGGCTGAGGGACTGGTTAACATGGCTGACTATGGAGAGACAGAATGTTCATGATGGCGGACAGTCTTGGGCCACCTTTAGCCCCTCAACGGTCATTTATTGTGTCCTCGTGACTATCAGGTCAGTCCTTTCAGACTTACCAGCAGCTCCCTCATTCTACCAACAAAAAGTCAAGATGTCATCAAGATAACCTCTGAGGCCTGTAACAAACAGTTCTGCTCGGCCCCAAAACACACACCTGTGTCCAATCTACAGAAACTTTGTGAAATTGATACCATGTTAGAAGATGGTATTGGGGGCAACCTGAAGCTGTGTTCCTAGACCATGGCCAGTTATATTTGGCTTTATTACTCTCATTGAAAATGAATTTTAAAAATTCCTACAGATGAAGAACACAAAGACTAATAACACCATCAAGTATCACGAGTGAGCCTGAGTAAGCATAAGAGACCAGTGACTTTAAAGACAGTATCTAAAATAGTAGGTTATAGGAGCAGAATGAGAAGGAATAAAGAAAGCAAGCTGACAGGAATAAGGAAAAGAAAGGGGCTAGAAAATGTTTAAAGAAACAATGGGTCGGGGCTGGAGAGATGGCTCAGTGGTTAAGAGCACTGACTGCTCTTCCAGAGGTCCTGAGTTCAATTCCCAGCAACCATATGGTGGCTTACAGCCATCTATAATGAGATCTGGTGCCCCCTTCTGGCATACAGGCACACATGGAAGGAATGCTGTACACATAATAATAATAATAAAAAGAAACAATGGGTCAAATTTCCTCATATTAGACACCAGCTCTAGGTACAGGAAGCAAAGAGCTCTCTAAACCCAACCCAAAGAGAAGTTCATCAAGACACACACAGGAAGGTAGCTAAAGCCAGATACAAGTTCAGGGAATGAGACAGGAGGATCTCAGCACTGTTGGAAGTGGGCAGGGTTAAGTGCTAAGAACAAACTTCCTCCTCAGCCTCCACACATTTGCCCCATTTCATTCTGACAGGAGAGCTAAGCATCTGGTTTTATCTTCAGCTCCAGGAAATTAAAAGTCAAATCTAAAAGTAAGGAAGTTAATTTTGCGTTTTTTTTTTTTTGTGTGTTTTTCATAATTATTCTTCAGGATATTTTCAATGCAAACTACAAAGGATACAAGGGGTGAAAAGCAAGGAAGGAAGATTAGGACAAACAGAGGGATGGAGGTAGGCAGGCAGGAAACAGTGGGGCACACACACATGGGACGAGCTGTGTTTAGGAGGCTGACCCACAGACAGGCTGGGTGACATGCTAATAAACCCGGTCTAGCTGTTTTGGGGGTCAGCAACCTGTCCCTTTGGAGCTCTAAGCCACAAAAGCTGTCTTTCTGCCAAGACCAGAGTTCTGCACTGGTCACTAACAGCTGTCTAAAGAGCCCTGCAAGCAGTTCTGGGTCTGTGTCTGCACTGGGCACCAGGCACACACTACCTCCTTCCAGGCAGCACAGCCTGGGCCCTCTCCAGGTGGGACCTGAAGCACCAACAAATTAAAAAAATAATCACCACCTGAAGTGCTTTACAAAAAGAATTAATTAAGGTGCCATGAAAAGCAGAAATTCCATACTGTCATTCTTAGAGATTATTTTAAATATAGCAGCACTTCCAAGGTTACACATTCTAGCCAGAAGGTAGAGTTAATTAGTCAAGTATTAGATCCCTTAGAAAAAAAATGTCTATTTCTAGTCAGGGAAAGTCACATTTAAATGACTCATGGTTTCACAGCTGCCAATTTTCAGACACCCTGTTAAGGCTAATCATGAAATGCAGGACAAGAGGTCCCGATGCTCCTGTCCCCACATCCAGTATCAGTGCTGGTCCCTTTCATGCCACCTGCCACCAAGCCTACCCTCTCCAATTCTGAGCAAAGGGCCTGATAAGGCAGCAAGACCACTGACTGAGTACAATGCTCAGAAACTCCCGAAGAATTGAGTCAGAGAAAGGAAACATGACCCTACTGTGAGACAGGATGCAGCTAGCCATCCTTCCCGCACAGGACATGGCACTGCTATTAGAGGACAGACAGATGTCAGAAGTGAGGCTCTCTAGAAGGAGAAAGATGCAGGAGGCTAATGACTTGGAATAAACAGGGGCTCAAAGTTTAGGTTAGAAGGGCTCCTGTCAGTGTTTGTTCCCACCACAGAAGGTAGGGTTTCATGAAGGGGGACTGTCTAGGTCTTCCTGGAGCTATCCTGGAGCTTCTGGGAGCAGAAGCCAGGAACATGAACTCTTTCAGTGGCAAGAATTTGCCACCTAGTCTCTAAAAATTTGCTATTTTCCAAGATAATAGACACAAGCATTCTAATGTTTCTGGACAAAACAAGCATGTCTGGAATAAGAAGCAGGATGGTCATTCCCTGGGGGACCCTCAACTACTGTAGCGTTTATTGATCTGTTTTTATGGTAAATAGGATTTTTTCCATTATTTCTTTCTTAGGAAGTTAGCTATTATATATAGAAATATAAGTGATATTTCTGTATGTTAGTTTTGTATTCTGATACTTTGCTGAAGTGAGTATTAGGTCTCAGGGCTTTCTGATCAAGTCTTTAGAATATTTTAAATATAGGATCGTGTCATCTAAAAATAGGGATCCTTTTGCTTTTACCTGTATTATTTGTGTCCCCTTTACTTCCTTCTCTTGTCTTGCTGTCCTAGTTATGACTTTGAGCACTACTGAATAAGAGCAGAGAATGGGCACCCTTGTCTCATTTCTCATTTCAGAGGAAATGCCTTCAGTTTTCCTCATTTAGTATAACGTTGACTAGAGATCTGTCATGTATAGCTTTTGTTATGTTGAAATATATTCCTTTGATTCTTAACTCTCTTCATTAAAGGATTCTAAACTTTGTCAATGGCCTTTTTGTATCTGGGTTGATTATGTGGTTTATTTCCAAAAGTTTATCACTTTGAGTTTCTCTCCACCCAATTTAATGCTGGCTGTTGGCTTGCTGTAAATTTCTTTTATTATATTTAGATATGTCCCTTGTATCTCTCCAAAGACCTTTTTCATGAAGGGTGTTGGATTTGTCAAAGGCTTTTTCAGTTTTTAATGAGATGATCATTTTTTTTTCTTTCAGTTTGCTTATATGGTAGATTACATTGACAAATTTCTGTATGTTGAACCAATTCTACATCTCTGGGATAAAGACTATTTGGTCATGGTGGAGGATTTTTGTGTGTGTGTGTGTGTGTGTGTGTGTTCTTAGATTCAGACTGCCAGTATTTTATTAAGTATTTTTGCATTAATGTTCATGAGGGAGACTGGTCTGTAGTTCTCTATCTTTGTTGCATCTTTGTGTGGTTTGGGTATCAAAGTAACTGTAGCCTCATAATAGGAGTTTGGCAATGTTCCTTCTGTTTCTGCTATGTGGAATACTTGGGGGAGTATTGGTATTAGCTCTTCTGTGAAGTTC
The DNA here is from genome assembly GCF_000317375.1 of Microtus ochrogaster. Lineage (NCBI taxonomy): Eukaryota > Metazoa > Chordata > Mammalia > Rodentia > Cricetidae > Microtus > Microtus ochrogaster. The sequence continues at coordinate 82,491,702 of NC_022009.1, forward strand.
TGGTAGAATTCTGCGCTGAAGTCATCTGACCCTGGGCTTTTTTTTTTTTTTTTTTTTTTTGTCAGGAGACTTTTAATGACTGTTTCTATTTCCTTAGGGGTTATAAGTCTATTCAAATTGTTTATCTGGTCTTGATTTAATTTTGGTATGTGGAACCTATCTGGAAAATTGTACATTTCTTTTACATTTTCCAATTTTGTGGAATACAAGTTTTTGAAATATGACCTGATGATTCTCTGGATTTCCCCAGTTTTGTTGTTATAGCTCCTTTTCATTTCTGATTCTGTTAATTTGGATATTCTCTCTCTGCCTTTTGGTTAGTTTGGATGAGAGTTTGTCTATCTCGTTGATTTTCTTGAAGAACCAACTCCTTTGTTTCACTGATTTTTTTATATTGTTCTCCTTGTTTTTATTTTATTGATTTCAGCCCTCATTTTGATTATTTCCTGTCATCTACTCCTCCTGGGTGAGTTTACTTCTTTTTGTTCTAGAGCTTTCATGTATTCTGTTGATGTATTAGTATGGGATTTCTCCATTTTTTTTTTTCAAGTGTAGGCATTTAGTGCTATAACCTTTCCTCCTAGTACTGCTTTTCATAGTGTTACATAAGTTTGGGTATGTTGTACATTCATTTCCTTTGAATTCTAGAAGTCTTTAATTTCTTTCTTTATTTCTTCCTTGACCCAGGCATGATTCAGCTGGGCAATATTCAGGTTCTATTAGTTTGTAGGCTTTCTGGAAGTAGTATTGTTGTTAAATTCTAACTTTAAACCATGGTGATCCAAGAAGATACAGGGGATTATTCCAATTTTTTTGGTATCTATTGAGGTTTGCTTTGTTACCAATCATGTGGTCCACTTTAGAGAAGGTTCCAAGAGGTGCTGAGAAGAAGGTATATATATTCTTTTGTGTTTGGAGGGAATGTTCTATAGGTATCTGTTAAGTCCATTTGAGTCATAACATCTGTTAGTTCTCTTATTACTCTGTTAAGTTTCTGTCTGGCAGACATGTCCAGTGGTGAGAGTGGGGTGTTGAACTCTCCCACTATTAGTGTGTGGGGCTTGATGTGAGATTTAAGTTTTATTAATGTTTCTCTTACAAATATGGATGCCCTTTTATTCGGGGCATAGATGAGGAGAATTGAGACTTCATCTTGATGGATTTTTCCTGTGACAAATATGAAATGTCCTTCTTCATCTCTTTTGACTACCTTTAGTTTGAAGTCTATTTTGATAGCTATTAGAATAGTTATACCAGCTTGTTTCTTAGGTTTGTTCGGAAAATCTTTTCCCAACCCTTTACTCGAGGCAATGTCTTTGAAGTAAAAGTGTGTTTCTTTTATGCAGCAGAAGGATGGATTCGGTTTTCATATCCAATCTGTTAGCCTGTGTGTTTTTATAGGTGAATTGAGTCCATTGGTATTAATGGATATTAATGACCAGTGATTGTTAGTTCTTGATATTTTTGTTTTTGTTGTTGCTGGTGGTATAAGTGTGTTTTTCCCTTCTTTGAGATTTGCTGTGCTTTCGTGGGTGTGACTAACTTCCTTGGGTTGGGGTTTCCTTCTATTACTTTCTTTTTTTTTTTTTTTGTTTTTTTTTTTGTTTTTCGAGACAGGGTTTCTCTGTGGCTTTGGAGCCTGTCCTGGAACTAGCTCTTGTAGACCAGGCTAGTCTCGAACTCACAGAGATCCACCTGCCTCTGCCTCCCGAGTGCTGGGATTAAAGCTTCTATTACTTTCTATAGGGCTAGATTTGTATATACCTATTGTTTAAAATCTGGTTTTGTCTTGAAATATCTTGTTATCTCTGTCTATGGTGATTGAGACCTTTGCTAGGTATAGCAGTCAGGGCTGTCATCCTTGGTCTCTTAGTTTTAACATAACATCTGACCAGGACCTTCTGGCTTTAATTGTTTCCATTGAGAAGTCAGGTGCAATTCTGATGGGTCTCCCTTTATATGTTACTTGACTTTTTTCCTTTGCCTTTGCAGCTCTTAATAGTCTTTCTTTATTCTGTATATTTCATGTTTTGATTATTATGTGGTGAGGAGACTTTTTTTTTTGGTCTAGTCTATTTGGTGTTCAGTAAACTTCTTGTATTTTCATAGGCATGTCCTTCTTTAGATTGGGACAGTTTTCTTTATTACTTTGTTGAACATATTTTTGTGCCTTTGAGCTGGACTTCTTCTATCTATCTCTATTATTCTTAGGTTCGATCTTTTCACGGTGTACCACATTTCCTAGATATTTTGTGTTAAGAATTTGTTGGATTTAACATTTTCTTTGACCAATGAATCTAAATCCCCTACCGTATCTTCAATGCCTGAGATTTTCTCTTCCATCTCTTGTATGCTGTTGTTAATGCTTGCATCTGTAGTTCCTGATTTACTCAGCTTTTCCATTTCCAGAAATCCCTTCATTGTGTTTTCTTTATTGCCTCTATTTCAATTTTCAAGTCTTTTCTTGAACTGTTTCCTTCACTTGTTTATCCTTTTTTTTTTTTCAGGGTTTCTCTGTAGCTTTGGAGCCTATCCTGGGAACTAGCTCTTGTAGACCAGGCTCGCCTCACAGCGATCCACCTGTCTCTGCTTCCCGACTGCTGGGATTAAAGGCATGCACCACCACTGCCCGGTGTGATTGTTTTTTTCTTTAAGGGATTTATTGACTTCTTCTGCTTTTTGTTTGTTTGCTTGTTTGTCTTTCTTCCATTTCTTTAAGGGAATTTTTCATTTCCTCTTTAAGGGCCTATATCTTCTTCATAAAGTTATTTTTAAGCTCATTTTCTTCTGCTTCATCTGCATTGGATGTTCTGGTCTTGCTATCACAGCACCACTAGCTTCTGTTGCTGCCATATTGCTCTTTCTTTCTGTTGTTCAATGTATCCTTACACTGCCATCTACCCATCTTTTACCCCAATCAGTGCAGCTGTGGCCCACAGTTCCAGTGGTTGTTCTTCCTCCAGGTTCAGGTGGGGCCTGTGGCTCCATTGGTCACTGATGCAGTGGAAGATGGTTGGGGGTGGGCACAAAGGATGCTGTTCCCTGGTCACTGGGGCTTCGGTAGGAGGGGTTGGGGCATGGGATGTGCCCCCGGGGGTTAGGACCGAGAAAGCAGGGCTGTCCAGCCAGGAGTTCAGACTCACCTCTTCCTCCAGTCCGCGTGCATATGTACTTCATAGTGTGTAAAATAGTTTCCAGGATGTACCTTGCCCAGCCAGACTCCATTTTACAAACAGATTTTTTACTCCCATTTTGAGGATGGAAGATAATTACATGCAAGGTGGACTCACAAACACCATCATCTATTCAGTATGAACCACGCAACACAGCTAGATGACATTATCTTAGCAGTAGAAATTTGCTAATTTATCAATGTATGAAGGTCAATTGAGACTGCAGGGGCATATGAGTACATTAAAATTATATCAGCAAAACCAAGCCCAAGAACTTATCAGACAGCCAGACCAAAAAGAGGATGCAACTCCTTTACCTGTATTTCATAAAATGGTCATCACAGGGGCCCACACCAACCCATCATTTGGTATCTAGAGTATGCACCAAGGAATGACAGGCAGAGAAGTCTCAATTATCCCTGGGCTGTCAGCTCAGTCTTCCACTGTTGACACGGCCATCCACATGCATGCCCCTCTGGACTTAGACCTGCTGTTCCTGCTGCAGACTGGGTTCTGTTCTTTTTTTTTTTTTTTTTT
>NC_022009.1:82498161-82508130 GCF_000317375.1 Microtus ochrogaster
CTGTTTTGTTATATGTAATTTTGCTATGTTAAAGTTAAAGCCTTCCTTTTTTGTTTAAACAGAAAAAGGGGAAGTGATGGAGGAAGGCCATTGGTTAAATAAAGAAGCTGCTTGCCCTGATAGGTTAGAACGTAGGGGGAGGAGTGAACGGAGCAGAGTGCTGGGCGGAACAGGAAGTGAGGTCAGACTCCACAGCTCTCCTCTCAGGGGCAGACGCCTCAGAGAGACATGATGCTCCACTCCTGCGGGCAGAGGCCAGAGCTCTGCTCTCTGAGGCATGCGCGATGAAGCTCCGACCCAGGATGGACGTAGGCTAGAATCTTCCCGGTAAGCGCACCTTGGGGTGCGACACATATGATTGGAAATGGGTTAGTCCAGGTGCGAGAGTTAGCCGAGAAAAGGGCTAGTGCTAAAGAGTCAAGCAGTGATTAAAAGAATACAGTGTCCGTGTAATTATTTCGGGTAAAGCTAGCCGGAGGCGGCCGGGGTTCTGGGGACTCAGCCCCGCCGCTACTATTACTACAATATATACATTTATGCTATATGAAATTTAATAATGCATTTCAATCCATCAACTTCTAAAAGCTCTTGTACTACTACTGTTGCTAACTTGTATTCTTTCTGTAACTCACATACACACACGTGTGTGTGTGTGTGTGTGTGTGTGTGTGTGTGTGTGTGTGTGTGTAGATCTAGAGATATATTCATTGTATCCTGGGCATGGTGTGATATGAGAGTTAATATTAGTAAAAAAGGAGTAAAAGAACCTGCATTCACCTCAGCCAGATTATTGAGGTAGGTAGATTATTTGGCAAATTGATGCTATTGAAACCAATGCAAGTCATAGATTATTGTTATTCAATAAATTCTGACACTACGTAAAGACACAAAGTGTCCTTCTATGTTTCTAACATAAGGTGCTCATGACAGAATCCCTACATTTGACCACAATATGTATTTACAATTGTCACATTTAATTGACAAACTATTCCCTTTATTAACATGTGCATGGCTTTACCTAATCAGATACAGCAGCATTTATATGGTCAATAGATCAGGGCCTTCAAAAACCCTCAATAGCCAGGCAGTGGTGGCACACACCTTTAACTCCAGCACTTGAGAGGTAGAGGCAGATGGATCTCTGTGGGCTTGAGGTCAGCCTGGTCTACAGAATGAGTTTCAAGACAGTGAGCCAGGGCTGTTACATAGAGAATTCATGTCTCAAAAAACCAAACAAACAAACAAAAAAGAAAAGCCTTCGTATCCCTGCAATGAAAACCAACACAAAAGAGCGTTCTATTTTAGTTACTGATGATGTCCCTTTCCTGAACCTGCTCTTTCTCTCTCGCCCTTTTCTTCCCTGCCCTTTTTTGCTAAAAGCTTCAGCATAGCACAGTCCCATTCCCTGGCTGTTTTTACTGATCTATGAATCCCAGATAAGAAGAAGGTTCCAGCAAAGCAGGCAGTAGACATCAGGAACAAAGTATCCCTTCAGGAGGCGAGGTGAGGTGTGCTGAAGGGCAGGTGTGCCGAAGGGCAGGTGTGCTGAAAGGTTGTATCTCAGGCTTTTCTGTGTCAGCTCACAGATCGACACTGGCATCTACGGTCTTACAGCATCTGGTGCTCAGGGGTTAACTTCATGCTGCACAGAGGCAGATGAGAATAGGGTCTTGACAGTTCTGACATGTGTCTCATGTATAGAAAATACAAAGCCTGTAGGGGCAGATCAGGAATGTCAGGATTTTTCTGAGGCAGCATTCTGCCCAAGTATGAAAAGGTTTTTGCTGCCTGAGGAACTCTAATGGAGACAGCGAAATGCAAATGTATGCAAGAACCTCGCTGGCTTAATTAACTGGTCCACTGATATTACCATCAGAGAGAGTGCCCAGGGGCACATGGCAGCATGCTGTGCGAAGGGAGAGGGTGGGAGGGAGGAGTAGGCTCTTAACTGGAGAGGATCTGGCTGTCAAGGTCTTCCTCCCTTGCAAAGAGGTCCCTGATGCCCTCCCCAGCCCCACTGCTTCAGAATGAGGTCTTCTGTGGATTCACTCTACGCCCGAGGTACTGTTTGGCTTGCCTGCCCCAACCTTGTTAGAAAATGTTTTAATGGATGTTATATTATTCGTTAGCTCTTCTGTTATCTCTAGATGGGAAAACAATGTAGGAAATTTAATAACAAAAATTATTGGTTTTTCTCACTAAAAAATAAAGCTGAGGCAGGAAATTTGAAAAAGAAAAAAACTGACAAGGTTTTGATGGCTCTTCTTTTTTCTCTTCTCCACATAAAACACATACCAGTCTTTACCATATATCAGAGCTCTCTCTCTCTCTCCCCCCTCCCTCTCTCTCCCCTTCCCTCTCCTCCTTCCCCTCTCTCTCTCTCTCTCTCTCTCTCTCTCTCTCTCTCCCTCCCCCCCCCTTCTCTCCTGCCCAGACTCACAGAGGACCAGGCTCAGGCAAGAGAAGAGAGTACATCATAATAGGGAGCATGGACACAAGCTGCAGGCATGGTGTCAGGAGAGAGAATCTTTTTTTTTTTTTTTTTTTTGGCTTTTTTGAGACAGGGTTTCTCTGTAGCTTTGCAGTCTGTCCTAGAACTAGCTCTTGTAGATCAGGCTGGCCTCTAACTCAGAGATCCGCCTGCCTCTGCCTCCCGAGTGCTGGGATTAAAGGTGTGTGTCACCCCCCCTCCCCCTCGGCCAGTAGACAGAATTTTAGAGCCCACATCTTCCAACTGAAACAGAAAGCTGTTGTTTTTTATCTTTAGCACAGTGGCTGCACCTGATCCTAACACTGCCTCAGCTACTGACTGTGCCTCACAGCCACAGCATCTCTGCTGAGGCCTTCATGTCTGCCATTGCCACCTCAGCCACCATGAAAGGAAGCAAATGTTGTTTTAAGTCAGTCTCTATCTTTTTATTTTACTAATAAAGACTTGGGAGCCAAATGCTGGGATGAAAACCTGCTAGCTCAGAGAGGCAGAGAAAGCAGCTAGCTGACCTTCTTCCTCTGTATCATCTCAGAAAGAGATGCCTCTCCTTTCCCATCTGAAACTAATACTCCTCCAACTGGATGTCCCTCCCTTCCACTTCCTGTGCCTGCCCCCTTCTACTTCCTGCCTGCCCTCCAACCTCCTGACTTCCCCTCACTCTCGATAGTTAAATACAGTCAACTGGTTCTTTGCTCCACCTCTTGACCTATGGTTGATTTTATTTAAATGATGCAACCTCAGGGTTCACAGTGTGATCAAATATACTGTAACAAAAAGCAGAGAGAGCTCACTGGGAGTGGTGTGAGGCTTTAAGCTCAAGCCTGCCTCCAGCAAGGCCATACCTGCTAGCCTTCCCAAACAGTACCACCGACTTGGGACCTCACATTCAACTACCCGAATTTATGTGGAGGGCATTCTCAGTTAAACTACAAACAGCAGTCTGTACTCATAATACAATGCTGTTGTGGCTGGGTCAGTGAATGTCCGAGGACATTAGTCCAGTATCCTTTGATAAAGGTCTGAGAAAGATACTGGAATGACAGTCATTTGCTGTAGTAGGACTAGGGTCTTGTTTTTGATAATCCCAAATTCCATGTTTAGGTTTTATTGTATGCATATTAAAATAGTGCTAATCTAATATTTGTGAGATAGGGAGTAGATCAGAGCTAGAGACCTTTGTGGGATCAAGCCCAAGCCAGGAGCAGACCCAGAGACATTTACAGAAACAGGACTGAGCCAACGACCTAGGCCAGAGAAGGCTTGAGACAGCAAACTCCATAGGAGCAGAGCCAACCCCAGGAGTCCCTCAGGAACATGGAGTGACCAATGGGGTGACTGAAACTATGGCCCTGACTGCACCATGAGGAGCAACCATCTGAGCCTTGGATCTACTAGCACCTGGAAGATTGATCACCAGAGTCACAGACAGCCCCAACCACACCAATTAGAGGAAAAGATGAGTAGACAAGGTAAGAACACATGCAACACCGCAAAGAGCAACACGACACCAGTAAAAACTAGTGACCCTACAACAGCAAGACTTGAGCAACCAAATATAGATGAATCAGAAGAAACTGATCTAAAAAATAACTTTAGGAGAATGTTTGCGAACCTTAAAGAGAAAATAGAAAATTCCCTCAAAGAAATGGAGGAAAAGACAAACAAAAATATTGGAAGCCATGATGTACTCTCTCTCTCTCTGGAGCCATAAATAAAAATAAACCTTTCCTTGTATAAACTGCTTTTGTCATAATGCTTTATCACAGCAAGAGGAAAGTCACTAATAAAGTGTACTACCATCTTTCTCAAAGTACATGATTATATAATTCATTCAGTATGGCTATTTTTGAAGACAAAACAAATAAATGATAAACTGGTAACCTTGGGATCTAATCTTTCAACTTAGAGCAGAACTAGAATCTAACACACTACTTAGAGATTTATTTATTTTTAAAGATCTCAGCAGGCCCAAACAAGGTATTTGAAAAATATACACGATCTCATTTAGGTCAAGCGGTGGTGACACATGCCTTTAATCCCAGCACTTGGGAGGCAGAGGCAGGCAGATCTTCATAACTTTGAGACCAACCTGGTCTATAAGAGCTAGTTCCAGGACAGGCTCCAAAGCTATAGAGAAACCCTGTCTCGAAAAACCAAACCAAACCAAACCAAACCAAACCAAACCAAACCAAAAACAACAAACAAACAAACAAACAAAAAACCAAAGAACAAGATCTCACTTAGAGTTTTCTTGCAATCATGGACGTATGTGCAGTGATTATCCACTGCAGAAAAGGCAAAATTCAGTCCATGATGCTGGCAATGAAAACAAGAAAGAAACTCTAAAGCACATGACCGCTGTCAGCAGCACTGGCTTCCTACACGGCTATTACAGCAGCTTGAGGACACTGGAAGGACACACACTTACCGACCACACTAGTTTCCAGAACTGAGTCAAGGTTCAGACAGCTCACGCTGCCTTATATTTACGGAAATACACCCACACATCATTAGGCTTTTGGATATTTGACTAGTTTGTGCCAAAGCCTTCTTTCTATGTAGCAAGCTATACTCACAAAATTGTTATGTTTTTTATTAGATCTTTCCAGTCTATAGGGTTAGCCATGTTTTTAGTATGGATATTTTCTTTTTTGTAAACATGAAGCATTTGGAATTTTATTTTACGGAATGAACAGCCATATGCACAGACTACCCTACCTTCTAGCATCTACTACTGAGGTCATAAAGCTACTACATGTTTTCAGAACAGCATCCAGTTGTGGAAAGGGCAGATTCACTCGTTAAACTGCTATATTATTACATCACAAGTATGAACTAGCTAACTGTCACTCTTTGTTGTTGTTATTTTTTGGAGACAGTGTTTCTCTGTGTACATCTAGCTGTCCTGGATCTCAATCTGTAGATCAGGTTGGTCTTGAACTCACAGAGATTTACCTGACTCTGCTTTCTGAGTAATGGGATTCACTCACTTTTAAAACTGAACTGTAGGGAGTCTAACCCAAAATTTGGTGCTCAACTGCATCAGTCTGAGCTCCCTAATTCATTCTCTAAGTTCTTCACTGAGCTTGGTTTTAGTCAATAGTTGTGTTTGTTTATATTATGTGATACTTTTAGGAGTAGACTGGATTTAAAATGTACATGAATAAATAAAATTTTCAGAAAAAAATGCCTGTATTATAATGTGCTTCCTAGTGTTTCTGTAAGAATGGGAAGTTAAAAGGAAGTCAGCTCAGCCTGCAGGTTATAATTCAAAAAGAACCTCCCCCAATGTTATTAGCTGCTGCATATAATCTTACATGGTTTTCTAAACAAGATCTTTTAGGACTATCATCTCATATATGCAATGCTACAGTAAAAAATGAATGTTGACAATTTTATATAGCTTAACCTCAATACGAAGAAAGGACCACCTGTTCGCAAGACGGTATATAACAAAGAATTAGGTTTTACCTGAATGACCTCAGCATTCGATAGGACTTTCCCAAATCAGACACCCTTCTACAAAGTGGACCCACAGCCAGCTCCATCTGAAATATGAAGAGATAGACCACAGCTTTACACGGCAGACTCTGAAAGTCAAACTTGAGAAATACTCTAGATCAGTTTTCCTTTGTTGTGATTAATACCTGATATGAACAATTAAGAAAAGAATGACTTATTTGGGTTCATAACTTCTGAGGTGCCAGTCCATCATGGTGAAGGTCTGGTGGGGCAGAATCGCTCACCCAATGGTGGCCAGGACACAGGGAGAGAATGCCTATGCTGAGGGAACCCCTCCTCATCTGGCCCCAGTTGTGGATGTAGACTTACATCCAGGGCAGGTCTTTCCCCCAGTCAGTCCTCCCTGGAGACACCCTCCCAGAACTGCACTTTACTAACTCGTAGGACATTTTCAAACCAACCAAGCTAACAGTTTGACCATTACCTTACCTCAGCTCTCAAAAGTTCTAAGTCTTTGTAAGCTTAATGTTGACTGGCTGTGAAACACGTTCTGGAAGCCACTTAAATTTATTAAAAGATAAAGACTTCAATGACATTAACACTGCTTTACCAAAGAGGCCCAAGATGAGATTATTTCTACGCTGTTAAGAGGAGTGTTGGAGCAGTGAGACCCCAGATCCTGAATTTCTTGTAATCCCCCGATCTGAGTGCCTACAGCTGCTCTGAGCACGAGACCTTCAGGAGTTCCTAATGGCAGGAGAGTGGTTTCTGGTGGGTTTGGCTCGGGCGTGGCTATCTCTATATAATCTGCCACTGAACACAATCAAGGGGGCATTCTTGGGGAATTCAAGGATGACCCGTGTTGCTGTCTCTCTGTATGTGTCTGTGTATTTTAACCTCCAGCCCTGTAGTGAGGAGCAGAGGGGCTGCGTCCCGCCACCCGGCTAGCTTTACCCTAAATAATTACATGGAAACTGTATTCTTTTAAATACTGCTTGGCCCATTAGTTCTAGCCTCTTATTGGCTAATTCTCACATCTTGATTAACCCATTTCTAATAATCTGTATAGCACCACGAGCTGATGGCTTACCAGGGAGATTCTTAACCTGCTTCCTTCTCAGAGAGGAGAGGCATGGCGTCTGTCTGACTCGGCTTCTTTCTCCCAGCATTCTGTTCTGTTTTCTCCGCCTACCTAATTTTCTGTCCTACCAAAGGCCAAGCAGTTTTCTTTATTAACCAATGAAACAATAGATAGAAAGATGACCCTCCTCCATCACAGCCCCCTTGCCCGAACCTTGCAAACTGGGTAATAGCGCTCCGAGTGGCAGATGCTGGGGTATGGTGCGTGGCAGAGGAGTTCAAATTATGTCTGACTTGGGAAAAGAAGATTTTCTAGACTATGTACTTGTATTCTACATAGCCATGGCAAGTCTCTATGTACTCAATAGAACTGATGAGAATTTTCACAAGTCAACATGGTCAAAGTGATTATAAAGTTCTAGTTCTGGGGATTTCTGTGTCACAAAAGTGGCAGAATTCCAAACTATAATTAATATAAGGGGACCCTGAAGGAGTTGCTTAACTCTTAGTTTTACCTTTGCCATGTCAAATGAGGGTGGTGATATCTACTTAGTAAAATAACAAAAATTAAATGAATAATCTCTACTTGCACGACATATAAATACTTAGTCATAAAGTTAGTGTGACACAGGTGGCTCAGGGCTTAAGAACTCGGAGGAGGATCGGAGCTCAGTTCTCAGCACCTACACGGCAGCTCACAACTGCTGTGAACTCCAGTTTCAGGGATGTGGTACTTTCTTCTAGCCTCTGCAGGTACTAGGCACACATATGATGTGTATACATATATGAAGGCAAAAGCTCAAACACATATAATAGGTCTTAAAATGTCTGAAATTATCAGTATTTAATTTTTTTCTCATTTACACTATTAACTTAATCTGCCCTTATACAAAAACTAGTAAAGGCTGGTTTCACTTCTTTTTACTTTTCTCCTTTGACTTGAAATTCTACTTGACAAGGACCGGCTCCTGGTTCTTTATCTACTGCATGCTCATGCAGATTATCTGCACTGTGTGGCACTGAGAAAACTGGTCCTCCATGCTGACAGAAATGTGCTGCATGGTGAAGGCCAGTTTAGAAGATTGCGGAGAGCAGGCCATTATCCCCCGATAGTGCAGTGTCTTTATTAAATGTGCTGCATGGTGAAGGCCAGTTTAGAAGATTGCTGAGAACAGGCCATTATCCCCTGATGGTGCAGTATCTTTATTCAAAAAAACACAAGGAGGCCAGGTGGTGGTGGCACATGCCTTTAATCCCAGCACTTGAGAGGCAGAGGCAGGTGAATTTCTGTGAGTTCAAGGCCAATCTGGTCTACGAGAACTAGTTCCAGGACAGCTAGGCTGTTACACAGAGAAACCCTGTCTCAGAATAAAATAAAATAAAACAACAACAACAACAACAAAACAAGAAACACAAGGAGAAGGAACCATCACAAGGCTCACCATCTTTATGAAAAGCTGTTCAAAACTCCTTGTCGATGTGGACCACAAAGCCCAAATTAATCAACCATTTGCAAACCATGTTCTACTCCCTACTCTTAGCCAGGTACCAAACCATATGTTGGGATAAGATCGAGAATTAGAAGTAGATTCTTTCCTTCAAGAATTCTTAAATTTAGGGGCTGGAGAGATGGCTCAGAGGTTAAGAGCATTGCCTGCTCTTCCAAAGGTCCTGAGTTCAATTCCCAGCAACCACATGGTGGCTCACAACCATCTGTAATGAGGTCTGATGCCCTCTTCTGGCCTGCAGGCATACACACAGACAGAATATTGTATACATAATAAATAAATATTAAAAAAAAACAAAAAAAGAATTCTTAAATTTAGTGAAAGGGATTTTTAAAAAATGTAACTTTTCAATAAGATCACAAACGTGTACATGTTTACATGCAGCCACAAATATACATACTTTATGATTTTTGTTGAATGCTCATTGTATTACTGACATAAATACATATATGTATATAAATATACACGCAATTATTACTAGGCAAAATGATAGTCCCATTGAGAATGCCTGTGCCTGCCTGTACCGAGTGCTGAGACAGGGCAGCTCCCTCGAGATGTTTTAGTGTTAGTGTTAGGTCAGTGTTCCTCTTCTGATACAGAAGATTCAGAATAAATACCAAAGATTCAGTATAAACATACACACGTTAAGGGGAAAATATTACATGGTTGGAAAACTCTAAAATACAGAAGACTAAATAAACAAAAATTTAAAGAAAAAGCCAATATTCTTGCTGATGATCCAAACATGACAGCTGGGAACCAACACACTCAACAAGACAGGGACGATGGGCTGTTCTTGAGCCCTGGGTAGTGAGTAAACCAGATGGAGTTCTGGTTTCCTTCAGAGTGGAAAATCATTTTCCACTGAGCACAATAAACATGTACTCTGCGTGGCCTCTGACATGCTGATTCTATCCACACCACTAACTGCCCTGTGCATATAAGGGTTTCCGAGTGCGTGGAGAGCACATCGTATTCTGTGATACAGTTCCATGGCATATTTTAGTCGTTTCCCCTCCTCCCCCATTACCCTTGTGGTTCAGTGTTGTCAAAGATCAAACCAAGCAACCTTTGACCTAGCTCTGGAGTGAGACTAAATGCTAAAATAATTAAATAGCTGAGGCAAAGTTCCTATATGAAAGATCATCATCACCTAAAATGGTTGTGAACGCAGGAGATTTCGAAGATACAGGGCACTTTCAAAAGGTTAAATGTTTAAGATGAATTTTTAATCAAAAAAAGGCCCCGAGGAGACTGAAGAATCATTTCCCTTTAAACAATGAAGTTCATGTTTAAAAAGGGAGTGTTCTGCTAGAGGAGTCTGTAGAGCCCCAGATGGAGCCGAGGCTGCTCCCTGCCCTGCTGCTCCCTGCCCTGCTGCTCCCTGTCCTGCTGCTCCCTGTCCTGCTGCTCCCTGTCCTGCTGCTC
>NC_022009.1:82508280-82524176 GCF_000317375.1 Microtus ochrogaster
CCTGCTGCTCCCTGTCCTGCTGCTCCCTGTCCTGCTGCTCTCTGTCCTGCTGCTCTCTGTCCTGCTGCTCTCTGTCCTGCTGCTCTCTGTCCTGCTGCTCTCTGTCCTGCTGCTCTCTGTCCTGCTGCTCCCTGTCCTGCTGCTCCCTGCCCTGCTCTCCCTGCCCTGCTCTCCCTGCCCTGCTCTCCCTGCCCTGCTCTCCCTGCCCTGCTCTCCCTGCCCTGCTGCTCTCCCTGCCCTGCTGCTCCCTGTCCTGCTGCTCCCCAGTACCCACCAGGCATTGTTAACCATAGGGCTCATCTAGATGTGTCTGGGGCATTCTTGCCCTGACAATGCTCAAGATAAGAAAAGGTAAGAAGAATCAGAACCAAATGAGAAGTTTGCTTTCTTTTCTAACTATACATTTTTGGGCAATGTGGGAAAGATAAAAATGTATACTTAAAGGGCGGCAGAAAACTTATAAATAGAATTGCTAGGAGTACCACTAAATAATTTAATTCCAACTTCAATAGCTGTCCTTTTCCTCAGAGAAAAAAGAGACAAGCGGGGTGGAGGGGGAGACAGAGCTGCAGTCTGCACCGTGGGCATATCAGCCATGAGTGGGAGTCAGCAGGACCCTGGGGGCCTTGGACAAGTGCAGGGCTTTTTGAACTGCTGTGTGATTAGTGTAGACACAGAAGCCATGTGGTCCCAGCAGGAAATTAATTACCTGTAGGAAGCCACCTCATGCTCCTGACCTACTTCTTCATTGGCCTTGTGTTGGGCACTTCCCTCTCTATGAGCCCTCCAGATGGCACCCTGCAACTGGGCTTTCTCTGCACAGGTGCTTCTAAGGCACTCAGGACGCTCTGGAGAATTCTTAAAATGCTTCATTGTTTGTCTTTACATCTAAACATTATGTCACAATCCTCCCAAATTCTTTCTACTGATCCTTTCTTGAGCTCTGCTCATGGCTACACAGCAGGGACTTTGATCACAAGAACCCTTGCCAAACCCACAGAGAATTGTGTGGTCTGGATTCTAGTAACCTCAGTGGCCATGTTTAATTGTGATTACAACTTGATTGGCTTTTTAATAAAGACCACTTAAAAGGTTACAGTCCCCAGCTGATGCCTGTTGGGCACAGAAATTTCAGAGAAATGTTATTATTTGGACTAACCCAGACAAACAGTCCAACCAAACAGGACTTTGGGGCACGTTTGCTAACACTACTGGCCACAAATAGGTGCTTCAGCATCTCTTTCCTGCACTGTGGCTAAGATCTGAGCCAGGCTAAGAGGAATGGTGGGATCAAAAACTGGAACACACCAAGCTGTAGCAAACCACGGGTCAGTCACAGGTGCTGAGGCTCAGCAGAGAGAACTCGGTATGTGTGACTTTTCTGAACAGAAGTTAGTAACAGAAACTGATGAGTTCCATTTATCCTGACGGGGAAGTGGTTTCAGAAAGTAATGTGTCTTAAGAAAAAGGGAATGTAAATATAACTCTGAGGGCTGTAGCTTTGGGAAGGTGGAAGCTCACCCCACCACTGGAGGCTGTGCACCCTGGGGTACTAGCTGCAGTAGGGTGCTGTAAAGGACAAAACTTGCCATCTTTCAGGAGAACACAATCATTAAAATAAACCCTCCACCAGCAAGCCTCTCTCCTACAGCACTCTCCTTCTGGCCAGCGCCTGCTCAGCCACCACTCTAATTGGACTTGAAGTGCTGCCTCCAGGAAAGTGACTCAAGAGCCAGCTGGAGAAGAATGCAAATGAGCTGCTGGGGGAGGGAGCCTAGCAGGGAGGAAGACAGAAAGAAAAACAAAACCGAGGAGGAGAGGGGAAAAGGGGAAAGACCCATTTGAGAACAGCTTACACACAATAATTTTAAGGAATATGATAGGTTGTCGGACACACAGACACAACTGTTTCCATAAAGTCATTGTTCACAGACAGAAATGAAGGCAGCAAAAATGGACAAAGTTAAGACAAATTAATAGGAGCATTTAATTATTTCTTTTCTCACATGTGGCTGCTAAAGGGACCATTCCCAAAGGAAGACTCTTTTTGTATGGCCTAGTAGTTTCACAGACATCATTTTGGGGATGAAAATAACTAATTGCTGGATCATTATAAGCAAAGAGAATAGTTTCTGAAAGCCAGGTTTTTGTCAGCTGTTTGTGTTGTAAGTGCGCTAGGGTGTGGGAGCATCTGGTAGTCAACATCCTGAGCAGGCAGCCCAGGTCCTCTCCCAGTCACACACTGACATTAGTATTTATCTTTATAAGCAAGGAGGATCTGGCGGACTAATATGAAGACTCCATTGGAGTAACTATTTAGATCAGTAAAGCTAACAGTTTTGAAAGGGTTTAAGAAATGGATTCACCCTTAACATATAAAAGAGAATCAACTGTTTCTGAATCTTCTAAGGAAACTGGGTGCTTAGACTGCTTTTTCTTTGCCTCTGATTACTGAAAGGTAATGGGGGGAAAATCAGATAGCTTGAGTAATTTTGAGGCTAATCACAGAGGTGAAGGGTATTGTATTTAGTGGAGAGTCCAATTAATCAGACTGTATCTGCCAGGCAGCCTGCTCATCTCACTGAGGAGAGACGCTCTCGAGAAGACCACTGATGGGCTAGAGTTCTTCCAACATGCTGTTCCTTTCTGGCTCCTTGAAAAGTCAGCTCACTGCTCTATAATTTTTGAGCAAAGTCGATCAGTTATTGTTATGGCTCTACTGGATGATAAGATAGGAAGGATGTGAATTGCTGCTCTTCTGTGGCACAAGACATCTGCCTTAATCCCGAAGGATCAAAGATGAGGGATGATAATTTTGTTAAAAAGAAAGAACAAAAGTAAAACTCCTAAAATATTTTAAAACTCTTCTGTATAGCCAATTAATTTCAAGTGAGTTTTCTTTTCTCTTTTGCTGTATAAATAGCTAAGACACTAGCGTTTTAGGTATTTTTTTTACATAATAGGTTGACAGTGAGGCTCAAATCCTTGGAGCAATGCATCAACTTACCTGCGCAAAATCAGTAGCAAGTCGCATTTTTCCACCTTCACCAAGAGGCCTTACGAGACTGGCATTACGGATGAAAAGTTCAATGGCTCTTTGGGCAATAGCTTCAGTGTTGTCAAAGACAAAATCCAAACATTCAAAGTGCTTAAAGTAGTCATTCATAACTCTGGCAATGAAACCTTGTAGCTCCTTCATGTACAGAGAACAAGGAACATCAGGCTTTCCTGAGCTGGGTAATGACCTATAAAAGAAAAAAAAAAGCCATTTTCAGCATCAATCCATAAAGCTACAATCCTGTATATTTTCACCTCTGGTTATTATTTCAGTCCTGTGCAATTTTCCCATTAGTGGTATCAAGACACCGTTTTGCTTTGTTTTGTTTTGCTAAGTGCTAAAGAATGTAAAACAAAGCTTAAATTATATTCTTAACTTTGTGTTTAGAACCTATGAGGATTACTGAAGGAATTTCAGGACACACTGACCTAAAAGATTAAGAATAAAAGACAGCTATCTGTCTTAGATGAATCACACTGGCCTTTCAAGGTTTGACCCCGCTCCCAGCTCGCTGTCCACTTCCATGTTTTGCCCGATAAGTAAATATGTCAATAACAGATTCCGAAATGACATTTTGCACTTTGCAAGGGCAGAAACTGCTTGGTGGCAATCTCTGATCTCTCAGTTGATCACATCAGTCCAATGACAGCACCGTGACAGAGGGATCAGTTGTGTAACAATATGCAGCATGCAATTTTTCCCTCCAGATGAGGATGTTTGGAAAGGCTTTAATTTGGAACAGCAGATGATACCAGCTGTGCTCCATGATATACTATTTATAACTTATAAATGTTTACAACTGCCCTTTAAAGAATATATTCAAAGAATATGAAATATTTATAGGGAGGAGTTAGACCAAAATTAGAAATCACCTGATCCTAGCTAATAGATGAGATCACTGACTACATAATGCTGAATCTTTTCCAAAAAGCAAGGGAAACATTTCCAAATTCTGAGAATGATGCAGAGGAAATGGTGATGGTCTAGAAATGAACAACAGACATGACTAAAATCCCTTGAGGAAGAGAACAAAATGAGCTTGGCGACCTTCAAGTAAAGCAATGGTGGTCTTCCATTTCTAAAAGCAGACAGAACAGGGAAAGCAGGCTTTCCTTCCACCATGAAGGGTGTACAATGTAGAAAAGACTTTCCCAACAGCAGCAAGGTCACCACCAGGCCACCACAGTGTGCCCAGGCTCTGAATCAGGGCAGGGTGGTGGGCTACCTGAGCAGAGGAGACTTTGTCAGACTCAGGTCACTACAGGGCCTACTTTTATTCAGGCACCAGTATAAAGGGCTAAGTTGCAAAAAATAACGTATTTTCATATTTTTTTACTTATTTACTGAATGAACAGTAAATACATATAATTGTGCTATATATTGATGCACAGTAACAGATGTATACAATGTGAAAAGATAAAAATCTAATAAACACATTATTTACAGTAAATTCTTATTTATTCCTCCTATCTAGTTATCTTTATACCATTTGACCAGTATCAATGCATTACCCCAACTTCCAAGCCCAGTAATCACTATTCTACTGTCTGATTTTAGCACTTCAGATAAATGAGAACATGAAGTATTTGGTTCCTGTCTGGCTTATTTTTATATAGTATGTCTTCCAGGTTCATCTGTTTTATAGCAATCGGATTCTTAAAATATATGTTTATATTTAGGTGCTCTGATAGCAGATGCACATATATATTTTAAATATTATATCCAGTTAATGGTCTGACCCCTTTAATCATTTTATATAAGATCTCTGAGTCATATTTTACAACTTTTGACTTAAAACCCATTTTGATTAACTACATCTATCCCTGTTCTCTTTTGGCCTCCACTGTACAGACCATCTTCTTATCCCCTTTTCAGTTTACATATGTTCCTAAAGCTCAGATGAGTCTCACATGAAGGCCAAATCCACTCGGCCTCTCAGATCTTTTCATACTTTATCCAAAACATCATAAAATCTCCCTATTCCTCTGGAGAAGTGTGTTCATAGAGAGTAATATTTTGGAACAAATTCCAGAAGCATGTGTTAGCGTAAGTGAAATTATACTTCAGATGAAACTGGAGTTGCATATCAACAAATCTCATTGAGGATTAAAGTTTGATTTAAATTTACTAGAATACAACTATACTTGGCTACTAAAGATCAGTTCTCCCAATCACTCTAAAGCCCTGAATAGCAGGTACTCCACAAGCTGTGCAGACATTCCAGGGTCTTCCAAGAGAACAGAGCTATGCAGAAGCTGAGGCTGAAGTGGGGACGAAGAATACACATGACTGAGAATTAGGAGCTGTATGTCGTCACATCACCAGTTCTGCACGCAGCCTTTGCTTAGATCAGCGGTTCTCAGCCTTCCTAATTCTGTGACCCTTTAACACAGCTCCCCATATGGTGGTGGCCCCAACCATAAAATTATTTTTGTTGCTAATTCATAACTAATTTTGATACTGTTATGAATTGCAATGTGAACACCTGTGTTTTCCAATGGTCCTAGCCTGTGAAAGGATCATTTCACCCTTCAGAGGGGCCGTGACCCACAGGTCGAGAACCACAGCCTTAGAGGGACTCAGTCATTCCTGTAAAGATCCAGGGCCCTTCTCTCACTGCCTCCTTTCCCTATGTAAACTCTCATTAGGTAGGCTCTCCTTACAGAAAGCACGATTTGGACTCTAAGAGGAACAAGGGTCTTAGAGAGCTAAGAGAGAGCTTGCTCCCAAAGCCAGGGCAGGATTCAGACGAGTTCTCAAAAGGGCTATCACGACTATGCTGGGGATCACACAGATAAAGTGGAGGACCTCTGTGAGAAGGAAGGAAAACTACCCAATCCTGAAGCACCAAGCTGAGTCCACAACCCTGTTCTGTCTCAACAAGAAGAGAGATGATGGAAACAAGAACAGAGAGAGGATGGTAATGACATGCATAATCGAGGAGGAGGCGAGGCGCTAACACTAGCACAAGAAAGCCTGGCTGGCAGAGTGGAGAGTGGGAGGGATAGGGAATGGAACGTTAAGGCTGTGAGTAACAGTTTTGAGGAAACGTTTTACCCAGAGAAATCTTCCTGATGCATGGTGATGATTATGGCCTCGACCGCATCTGCCACTGATGTCAGTAAGGGCTGGATGGCATTCCCCATAAGAGCGTGAACAGTCTGACAAAGAGAAAAAAGGAAAGAAGCAAAATTAGAGAGACCAACACAAAACAATCTGAGGAATGAAGTGAGATTCATTTCTGACTAACAGTTTTCATAGTCTATCAGAGTCAGACTGTGCACAGTCTAACAACAGAAGTCTGCTTCTCCCCCTAACCACTTTCAGCTATGACTCATAAAGCTCAAAATACGTGGACCACAGCACTGAGACTTCCAACTCCCCCAAGCATCCCACTCTGTCAACAGGGTTAGTGGGTAAATGATCCCTCAGAGAAAGTAAGCCATAACAGGGAGTAGACATGGTCCATTTACAAAGTTCAGAGCAAACCAACACATTATTTTTTGCCTCTCAAAAAAGTGAAATAAGCAAGTCCTTAAAAATTGGAACATCGCCAGATTTTTTTCTTCTCACCAGAAAGAATAGGGCAGGAACACAGGTGATTCCTAGAGGGTGGAACAGACAGGCAATCACAAGGTAAGTTTCTGTGGAGAAGTCCATGGGAGTGATTTTCTACTGAAGGTTTGTACTCCTGGGAAAATCCAGCAGGGTTTGGAGACCAAGAAGCAGGGAGGAATGTGTCACCAGTATCTACCAGCACACGACAGGGATGCTGCTACAGGTTAGACCACATGTTATATCCCACAGGCTAGAGCACACACGAGAGAGCTATGCGCCAGTGTACCCATGCTGCTCAGGTTGAAAAGGGTTAATCTGTGGAAGATCTGTTAGTTAGGGGTTTTGGTTTTGGTGTACAAATACCAACCGGAATCGTGTCAACACCCCAAATAAAAACTGTATGTATACTACACATGCTTTGGTGGTAATTAAAATCACTGATGATGGATGGTCATGGCTTGTAATAATTGAAGCCAATAAGAAAAGAGGAAGGGGGACACTTATTCATTAAGTTTCTACATGTTACCCGCAGGTTTTAATTCGTCAAGATAATAAGCATAATATATACAAAGGTGTGTGTGACCCAGTCTTCAGTCTAGTGATAGAGATGAAACATGATTATAATGGGAACACTCCAACAGAGTACAGTAGAATCATGGGGACTTCCATGCCACGCTGAAAAAATATGAAAAATAAAAGGAAGGAAACAGAGAGAAAGATGGGACTGGGAACGCATGCCAAATGCTAATCTACCTGGGAGCTGAAGGACACAGGACACACAGACTACAAGAGCCCAACCGTGAAAGAGATGCAGCTGGAGTGTGTCTGAGTGGATCAGGAAAAGATGCAGCCAGTGATGAAACACAGTCAAGATTTCAATTTAGAAAACAATCATACTGGAGAGTAGCCTAAGGGATTAGGCTGAGGCAGGAACACAATCATGAGGCTGCAGGAGATACTGATGCCAAATGAACAAATTAGACATAGCAAGACGGGAGATGAAGTCAGCAGGGCTTGGTGGTTACAAAGTATGAAGAGATGTAAGAGTACAAGTACTTTTTCTTTAATAGTTAGTAACATCACTGACTCAACATTACAAATAAAAGCAGGAGAAGTTGATCAATTCAGTTAGGAATAAGAATTAGAAATGCCTATTTGAAAACCAGCTATTAGGTAGGTACAGAGATATTTAAATTTGTACCTCCTGAGATGTGTTGGTTAGATTTGCTAGTCACCAGTTTTTGAGACAAGAGAAACACCAGGACAGTCAGTGCGCCCAGAGATTACTGCACAGATTGATGCCAAGTGGCATGTGCCCTTGGAGGAAGACTAGAGACCTGATCAGACAGGTGATTTTACCTACAAATAAGTTATTACTTCTTCAAAAAGTTTTTATTTTCTCCAATATACATTATATGTGAAATCATTTATAGAGAAGCTCAGGCACGTTCAGAGGACTCTCCAAAGCCATGGATGAGCAAGTGGAATAGCTGAGGCTCTTTGAACATGTCTGCCCTATGAGCCTGGACTGTATGCTGGGAAAAGAAAGCAAAGTGACCACAGAGTACAGGGATAAAAGTGAAGACAGTCTATAAAACGCTGCATTTCTTACTCAGGGTAAGAAGGACCATCTAATACAAAACAAGAGTGCCTACTGCAGACGTAGGAGATACAGCCCGGGCAGTTCTGAGAGCTGTGGAACTCCAGGGTAGACAGGCAGGCTCTTCAGTCTACGGCCTTGCTCCCAGAGGACCACAGTGAGGCCAGGGCAAGGGCCAGTGGTTAATATCCAGGAGGAGACAGAAACTAGGTTTTACTTTCTGATCCCGATCCCTCCTTCTCACTCCTCATTCCCACTGGTCTCTGGCCTTCTCCCAAATGGTCTTCTGTAGCAATGCAATATCCTGAAAACCTCTTTTACATTTTAAGAGACTGAAATTTTTGCTGAACCTCATAGTCAGAGTTAACAATAGACCTTGAAGTCACTTAAGACTGCTCTCCTACTCTACTCAGCCTTTCAACCGTCCTGTGAGAGAACAATGTGACAACCAACTTACTTAACTTTTACAACTTAAGCTAATGCATAGCTGAAATTATGTACTTTCCCACACACGGGACCCACATAATGCAGTGTTACTATTTTCCAAAACCAGCAAATATAGAAGTTAAAGCAACTTCCCAAAAGTTACTCTAAAGGTAAAAAGCAACCATTTATGATTATTGATTGGGAATTTTTTGTTGTCTGGGTCAGCTGGAGTCAGTGACTTAAAACTTGTAAAACTCTGCTAATAATTTCTATGAAGGCCAGGTGGCTCATGTCTTTTATCCCAGCACTCCAGAGGCAGAGGCACGTAGATCCCTGTGAGTTTGAGGCTAGCTTGATCTACAAAGCAAGTTCCAGTAAAGCCAGGCTGTTACAAAGACAAATTCTGTCTCAACAAACCAAAAGAAAGAAAAGGAAGGAAGGAAAGAAGGAAGGAAGATTCTATAAAGTACCCCATTTCCTATGTGATGCTTCACTAAATACAGACTGAAGGCCTCTGTCACAGATACAGACACCATTGACACACACATGCAGAAGACACATACAGACATAAAGACAAAACAGACACACATAAGGTCAGACACATACCCAAACAGACACCACCCTTACACAGAGACAGACATACACAATACACACGTAGACACAGGGACAAACAGATTCACAAGACAGCACACATGGGACAGACAGAAGACACAGGGAGCATGAAGTAGAAAATTCAAGGATGAACTCCCTCTTGGTTAAATGACTCCAAGGGGAAGTGATTTGATTTTTTCCTTAATGTGAGAAAACACTAATATGTAAAATCTCATATATATATATACACACATATATGTGAATGATATCTATATCTATATCTATATCTATATCTATATCTATATCTATATCTATATCTATATCTATATCTATATCTATATCTATATTAAATCTAGATTCTGCAGATGAGAAACATGCTATATTTTGTCTTTCTTACACCTCCAGTAGTCTCTTGTTCCTCTCGCACATCCTGTTAGATTCTCTTCTCACGTTAGGAGTCCATGTCTACTCTCATATAATGTATGTATGTATATCTGACTCTAATTCCATATGCAAGAGAAAACATGTAATATTTGCTCCACTCTGACTTATTTTCTTGACCTGATGCTCTCCAGTTCCACCCATTTTTCTGAAAATGTCAAACCATTCTTCATGGCTGAATAAGGCAGCATTTCTTTCTCCTCTCTTCTGGATGGGCATCAAGTCTGGTTCCACATCGGGGTGATGGTGAAGGTGCAGATGTGAATGTGGATGCACACGTCATTCTGGAGTTCACTACCTCACACTTGTTTATTTTGATTTTTTTTTCTTTTTTGGTTTGTCGAGACAGGTTTTCTCTGTAGCTTTGGTGCTTGTCCTGGAACCAGCTCTGTAGACCAGGCTAACCTCCAACTCACAGAGATCCGCCTGCCTCTGCTTCCTGATTGAGTAGGAATGTGATAGTTGAGTTGTATGGTAGTTCCAGTCTTAGTTTACTTGGGACCCTGCATATCAATCTCCATATGTGGCTATAATGTTTACACTCATAACTGTAAGTGTACGACAGTTCATCTGTTCCTAAATCCTCACTGGCAAGAGTTGTTATTTCTCTTCATTGGCTATTTTGATTGGGATCGGATGGAATACAGTGTAGGCTTAATTTGCATTTTCCTGATGGCTAAGGATGTTGAACATTTTTCATATATTCACTGGCTATTTATATTCTTTTAATTATTTGAAAATTTCATTCATACATATACTGAAGTTTAGTCATTTCCACACACACCTCCTTACCCTTACTTACTCCTTTTAGGGGATAATATCTGACTGCATTTTAGTTCTTCTTTTGAGAATTGTCTATTCAGTTCATTTCTTCTCAGAAAGAATTTGGTAGTGTCCTTTCAGTTTCTATTTTAGGGGCACTGATGTTAGCTCTTTACAGGTCTGAAGGAATCCAGGTGTGAACATTGATGTTAGATCTTTACAGGTCTGATGGAATCCAGGTGTGAACCTGTAGAGCGTTTCTTTGTTGGTAAACTATTACTGCTTCAATCTTGTTGATTGTTATGGACCTGTTTAAGTTGTTTATAGTCTTTTTACTTAATTTCAATAAGTTATATATTCCTACAAATTTATTAATTTCTCATATAGTCCAGACTAGCTGAACTCACTAGTTACTGAAGATGGCCTTAGATTTCTGCCTACACCTCCTAAGTGCTAAGTGCTAGGGACTGAACACATTTGGATCACCCTAGGCTCCTAGGGTGTGAGAAGGGTATTATGGGAAGGAGAAAGCTGGGAGGTGGGGAATGTCTAATTGTATGTTTAAATTCAGCACGAGTCTCCATCTGACTCATAAGCCCCATTCATGCAGAATAAACTAAATATGTCTTGCCAATACTATTTTAAGAAGTGAACTATTAAGTATAATCTCAGAACTTGGGAGATGACAGCAAGAGGACTAGCAGCTGCAGGCTATCTTGGATACATAGAAAATTCAAAGCCAACCTGGGCTACATGAGACCTTGTGTTAATGGAAATAAGTGAGCTGAATGTGGGCATGGTCGTGAATCATGGCCGGTGTGACAGTGTATGATCTGAGTATGACCATGTTAATTTCACATTAAGGCAAAATCATAAATACTCTTAGAAGAAATATTTTAAAATTTTGTGTTTACAATATAGTATTCAAGGTACAGAATATATTCAAAACTAATGCAAAAAGAAAAAACTAGGAAATTTTATGAAACCTTAAGGAAACAGATGATCTGAAATGACACGGACTCCAAAATTATGAGGAAATATCCTCCGTGATAAAGCAAATAATAATAATATTAATAGCAAATAATAATGATGATGATAAAATACTACTAATAATAGAGTAAAGCTACAAAAACTAAGTCAATAGAAATTTTAAAGAAAAAATTGTATTATCTGAAGTTTAAAATTGACTGGGAGTTTACAACTGATCTACTGAAGTTTAAAATTGATTTATAATAGAGGAGCAAAGTCAATAAATCAATTATGCCTTCAACAGAAATCCATCTAAAGCAGAGAAAAAGACAACTAACAACTAGACCTCTGAAGCAGGTGTAGAAGGCCTATATTGCTAACTAAAGTTCCATAAGAAGGGAGAGGATGAGGCATAAAATCATTTAGAGGAGAAAAGAATTCCACAGTTCCCCAAATCATGAAAAAGCATAAATGTATAGATTTGGGAAAAATCAGCCATCCCAAATAGAATAATTTTGTAGAGAAATCTGTCTAGTTATAACAAAATCAAACCAATGAAAATGAGAGAAACAGAGAAAAGCTTGAAAATGGCGCTGAGAAAGGAAGAAAATCAGTAATATGGGGATCCATGGTAAAGATTGATGACATCTCATTGGAAAGCAGGGAGGACAAAAAAATAATGGAACAGTTTTTAAAGAGTTAAAAGAAAAGAAAACCCTAGTGTTAGGAAAAAACATCAAGACTGGTGTTTTCTGTCCTAGCTGACTTCAAGTTAACTGCAGACTGATACAATGCTGCCTACAACAGGGCCCCCAGGTGCTCCTACCAAATTTCCTTCCAAAAAGCTCCAAATTGGTTAGCCCCTGGTAGGCCTGCAGAAGCTGGGCAGCAAGCAGCAGAGCAGAAACAGAAGTCTCCCAACCTGTCCTTTGATCATCATTCCAGAGACAATCATTCCATCTTGACAGAAATGCCCCGATCTAAGCCAGAAGTAGGTAAGAAGTAGGTAAAAAGAGATTATATCATCTCCTAATCAACAACAGAAAAGGCTGGAATGTTAGGTCTCCAAACCAGGACCAAGGGCTAAGCGAGGTGCCTATTAACATACCAGTGCTAAAGCTGGCTGTCAGGTCTCAGCATCCTTCAGTGTCCACCTTTGGAGGGTCCTCCTGGCTGACTTTTCTGTCCCCTATCCCAAATTTCTCCAGCCCAGGTACTAGACTGGGCCTTCCTTTCCCCCAGCTTCTCTGAATCTCTATATAATCCAGCCATTTTGGTTACACAGTCCTTTATGGTCTCTTGGCCTGTTTGCCTCCTGTCCTCCCCTTCCCCTATTCTTTACATGGCCCAGCTCAGTCTGCTAGTCATTTCTACTCTGGATTCTTTCAGATGCCTCTGGGTGTTTCTCTCTCATATCTTCAGTAAGCCTTCACCTCCATTATAGGGAAAAAAATAAAAAAGAACGAAAGAAGTAATAAAGCAGAACAAAATTGACCTATGAGGAAACTGAAGACTTCCCCCTTTTCCCATTCCCTGTCTCAAAATGAAAGCCCTCTTTGTGAGCTTGGTCTGCATAGCCAGTCTGCCTCTCACCCGCATGGGGGTTCCTACGGTCTGCCACGGCCCATCTAGCGCCCTATCATTTGAACGACACTTCACTTAATAGTAGATTATACATTACTATCATGCATACATAGGTCATTTATAAATAAACCACATTCCAAGCTAGAAAACCTACATTTAAGTTGACCCCTCCACCTATTCAAAATACAACACACAGAGACGTGTAAACTATAAGTCAGAAAACAAGACTCAAGACCAACTAAATTTCAAAGAACGTGCTAGAGCTGCTCTTCCACAAGACCTAAGCTTGACTCCCAGCACTCACATGGTAGCTCACAACGGTCTGTAACCTCTTCTGGGCTCCATGAGCACTGCATATTTTTTTTGGTAATTTAGAAGATCAACAAAGTTGGTAAAACGCCAACTAGATTAGTAATAAAAGAGAAGTGAAACAATCAAAAGTGAAAGGGAGGCTGTCACTAAGAGTCCTACCATATTAAAGGACAGCAAGTGACTCTTAGGCACATTTTGCTGACAAGTTAGATGATGTAGATGCATAGATAAATACCTGGCAAGTCAAAGTTCAAATCTCATTCCAAGGTAAATAAATAACCCAAATAGTCATTTATCTACTAAACAGATAAACCTATAGTCATAAACCCTCCTCCAAAGAAAAGTACAGCTCAGATGGCATCAATAATGAAACTATCATTGAAATAAAAGGTCACACAATATAAAAGCCTTTTAAATATTTACTGAGACCAATATTAAGTTGATAAAAGAAGAAGGTAATGATAAAGAAAATTATATAACACCATCCTTTATGGACAGAGATATAAGCACTCAACAAAAATTAGGTAAACCAAACCCAGAAACACATAACAAGGATAATACATCCAGACAAGTGTTTTGCATGAGATTTGTAATGTATTTTATTAATAGAATAAAGGGACAAAATTACACTATTAATTCAATTGTTTAAGAAAAGATTATTTAAAAGTCCCAGTAAATTGGGAATATATGAAAATTTGTTCATTTGGCAAAGGCCATCTATGAAAAACTGTAAAGTAGTATCATGACACTACAAACCTTACAGCTATTACTACACTAAAAATGATAAAAATAAATCTTTTAGGTCAGGAATCAGTTAGTGGAGCCCAGTTCTATTCAGTCCATGATTCGTGGTCATACCCAGAGAACCAGGATGTGGGGAAAAGCATAATTACCAAAAAGGAAGAAATAAAACTCTCAGTTTAAATAACTAATAGAAACCTTCATAGCTGGGTGAGGCTTCTACGTAGACAGTAGGAAAGAGGGGTAACAGAAAGCATCTTGGGGACGGCCAGCGTATCAAAGATAGGCATGGACAAATAATTACCAAAGGAAACAAAAGGAGATCATGCTATATTCCATATGCTCTCTACAAACTAAGGAAGTCTGTTATACATTTTTAAAAGGATTTTCCTAAAATAGCTATGATTATAAAAATATCAGAGCCTCAACAATCTGGAATATTCTCTTAGAGAATATCAAACCCACACAAAAGAAATGGGAAGCACTGCCATATATAAATCCAGCAACACAGTCACTATCTGCACGATGAGACAAACTCACTAAAATAGATCAGAATAATCGTGCCAAAGTGATTTAATGCCACTTATCCCTGTGCTTGTTAGAATGCAATGACTCTGTGTTTATTAAAAAAATTAAAAGTGCTTTAATCCAGCACTTGGGAGGCAGAGGCAGGCGGATCTCTGAGTTTGAGGCCCGCCTGGTCTACAGAGTAAGTGCCAGGACAGGCTCCAAAGCTGCACAAAGAAGGCATGTCTCTAAAAACAAAACAAAATGATAGATAGCTCTCAGGAGAAGACACAGGACAATGTGCAGCAAAGAAATGACGATCATTTCTTCCCTGATGGCATCCAAGAATTGCAGAACCTTTAGGTTTGTCATTCTGGTCCAATCTTACAAAATGATAGTCTTAAAAATGATAGTTTTTAAAAACTTTTACTAAAAACAATTGCTTTACTATGGCAGCTTCCATAATATTTAGTAATGAGATAAACACCATGGGAACAGGAGGACAGAAAAATATGCAGGTGTCTCCTCTCATTCTCAGCTTATCGGATCTCTGCACACATGAATCTATGTCAGTACACTGCTCCTGTTGGGCCTCAAGAACCTATGAACTATGTGTGTTTTCTAAGTTTCCCCTTTCCTGTAAGACTTGTGCCACATTTCCCCAATGTTCTTTCTTCCTTCAACTCCTCTTTGAATGCATTTGTCCTGGTGTCTATTTGTAGACCTTCATTTCTTCATTATTTTTTTAAACTCTTTCTTCATGATCTAAATCCAATCAACATTTTACATTTGTTATCACAATACATATACTGTAATATTTTATAAATCTGTTAACTAAGGCAAGGAGAGCATATAATATGACTAAGATTAGAGCCCATTAGACAGCTGAGATGGGGTGCACAGGTTGTCTGGTTTCGGAGTCTGTTAACAGGGCATCAATTAGCAATTATGAAGTAATGAATGAGTCAAGGTGGCAAAGTATAGTGGGACATGCCTTATGGGCTACAAAGATCTGTGTTTAACAGGCCTATGACTCTAATTTTTGTTTGTTTGTTTCTAATACAAAAGAATCACCATGGAAACATGTCTCTGTGTGTATCTATTAGGGTGTTTCCAGAAAGGTTCAGGTGAGCAGAAGAGCTTCACTCCGTGAGTGGCACCATCCAATGGACTGAGGTCCTGAACTCCGGGAAAAGATCAAGTGGACTGAGCAGCCGCGTTCATCTCTCTCAGCATCCTGACTGTGGATGCCGTGTGCCGGCTGCCCCAAGCTGCTACTGCCATGGAAATGGGTAAAATCTATGTATCTATCTATGTATCTATCTATGTATCTATCTATGTATCTAT
>NC_022009.1:82524509-82527188 GCF_000317375.1 Microtus ochrogaster
AGGCCAGCCTGGTCTACAAGAGCTAGTTCCAGGACAGGAACCAAAAAGCTACGGAGAAACCCTGTCTCGAAAATAAAAAAAAAATGGATATAATATTACGTAACTTGAAGGTGACAGTATTATTTAAGGGCTTGTCTGTACATGTGTCTGGCAAGTCTATTACTGTCATAAAAATGGTGATTTTGATTGATTTTAAAGAATTTTCTACTCTATGTACTCAAGCCTCTGAATCTCACACAAAAATTAATGGTGGCACATGCCTTTAGTCTTGACACTGGGAGGTAGAAGCAGGCAGAGCTCAGTGAGTTCAAAACCAGCCTGATCTACACAGTGATGCCGAGGACAGTCAGGACTACACAGTGAGACACTATTTCAAAATAAAAAGAATCCCTAACTTCCCAAGAATTAGAAAGGAGTTATTTTCTCTCGGTATGTATTAAAATAAAAATATACCCTAACTTTAAATTGTCCTACAAAAGTAGGATTTCTAAACCTTGGTGTTCCCGACATTTGGGACTGGATCTGGGCTGTGGGAACAAAAGAACACATACGTATCTCTTCTCCAGAATAACTAACAAGTGCTACGCTGGGTATATATCATACTGAATTATTCTGAAATTATCCTCTATTCAGCCAAATAACTTTAAAACCACTTCAGTATCTATAAAGTCAGACTAAATCTACTTACCTTTAGGGCTGACATTATAGTTTGCTCAGCAGCTGACGGGAAGGCACTCTGACTGGCGACCACCTAGAATAGTTTTGATGCAGTTACAATTTTACTTAAGTCATTTATTTTTGTAAACACTAATTTTGACTTTAATATGACAAAACTTCCCAGAATATACATTAAAATATTAGCACTATTTTATAATAATAATAAATATCTCATACTTGCTTTAAAAATGAATTCATTGAAAACTTTCATGTACAAAGCTGACATTTCACAGGGGGATCATTAGGTATTCACTTTTACTGATAAGATAAAGGTCAGAAGAGTGGTGTATTTACTTATTTCTTTAAAAATATTCACTTTTCTTTAGGCTACTGTTTACATATATAAAGTTCAGATGGTTGCATTTCCAGAAATCAATATAAATATCAATAAGGACATTTAAATTAGGTTGACTAGAACCATACTAATGGCCTCTGGCACAATGGAGAAATGACTAAAGGAAGTGGGATGTGGACCCTGGAACATATCTTCTCATTTTATGTCTCTAAAGCCTACTGCTAAGTCTTGAAAGGGTCTTGCTCAATAGGTCACACTGGCCGACTTCCTGATGCTTCAGCCTTAGCCATCAAGGGCTGAGCATATGCATATGCGATTATACGCATAAGCCACCAAATCTGATTTAGAGGTCAGCACCCCTTGGGTCTTTAAATATTTATCTCTGAAAAGTAAAGACAAAGGTTACCTTTGTGACTGCTTGGTGCAACTTAAAGAGGGAATTCACCACGCCTACATTTCTCTTCTGTCCTTCAGTGAGAGGCCCAATCACCTGGCTTGCATCTCCTTGAGTAGAGAGCTGTAAGAATTCAACATATAAAGACATACTAAGATGACAGACTGTATCTTTATTTTTTTAACAAGGAGATCATGCATATCCTGCTGACAGAGACAATGTTCAAAGGAAGTATTCATGTTACGTTAAATAAAATTTTGAACTTCAGGTACAAGAAATCTCCATAAAGACAACACCTCAAAGGTAACTTCAATTAGTCTTCTGAAGACCATGTCTTTTAAGACTCACGGTTGATGGACCCTTGAGGTGTGCGTGCTCATCTGACACACACACACACATTACAGTCACCTCAATAACACTGGCAACTGTCAATAGGCTTTTCTGAATTCAAACACTTAAGTAATTGTAAAAGCAAGGAAAGACAGGAGAAAAACCTTATATATATTCCACAGCCATCTTAGTACTCCATGGAAATGAGTTAGAGAGAAGGAGCCATCATCTTATTCTTCATAGCCTTTTAAAAAGAAATTACCCATGATTATATTATGCGTGATAGGGTGATAAAAAATAATGTTAAAGCTTCCCCTTCCTGATATTTACTTCTAAATACAAAGTTTTAGGGGAAGGGATATGGACTACCTTATTAGATTAATCTCTATCAGTTACAGTTTAGGACTAAGAAAAAAAACCATGCACCAACCATTCTCACGCTGATCCCATTACAACTGAATTCTCTATAACATTATTATCCAAGGCAAACCTGACCAGGACATAACACAGCAGAGCTGGCACAGACCTCTAGTACATGGAACTCAGGCTTCTTAGGAGACAGAGCTCTATAATCTAAATGAACCACAAGAAAGCAATTGCTACTTTTTCTTTAGATAAATATATATACATACATACACACACAAGATTAAATTCATGTATCGGCTTAAATAAATAAATGCAAGGCAGATATTAAGGAATATATACAGCTTTAATGTTTAAATAAACTTACAGAACCGAGGTTCCCGTCTGTAGCCATTTCACAGGAGGCAGGAAAAAAGGGGCGCGCAGGCTCTGTGAGCCCAATTTATCAGTCAACATTCGCCCGAGGCAAACCCGCCCACCAAAGGGGCTGGCTTAACCCTACATCTCCCCCTTTTGTCTAAATAAGCCAGAACTAAACCAAATACAACTATATACAATAATAACAAATGATAAATATAAC
>NC_022009.1:82528922-82552764 GCF_000317375.1 Microtus ochrogaster
ATATCAGAATTAGCCAGTAAGGGGTAGAGCTAAAGGGCCAAGCAGTGTTTAAATGAATACAGTTTCCATGTAATTATTTTGGGTAAAGCTAGCCTTGCGGGCAGCGGGGTGCTGGGGACACAGCCCCGCCGCTCCTATTACTACAAATTCAACTTCTACTTTCTCAATTTCAATTTGTAATAAAACAGAATTTTAAAAAGTTTTAGCAGTTTTAATTTTTATAAAGGCAATGCTACTTTGTTAAAGTTGTAACCCATCAAACAAGTTATGAAGTCAACCTAAGACCTCTTGACACCAGGTTAAAGAATTCATTTATTTTGACTTACAGCAAGGGCAGATCTCTAACCTGAAAACAAGCTGTGTTCTAAAACAGTCATATTTAAGTATGTGAAGTAGGGGGGGGGATCCTCTTTTCTTATTGTAACAATGTCAAAAACAATCAGCACTCGGAAGAGTTCGCAAATCCCAGTCTGAAGCACAGGTCTTGCCAGAGAGGGCGCAGTGCACTGCAGGTGGGGAACAGTTCTAGGTCCTAGGAGGGCATCTGGGGAGCAGAATGACAAGAGCAAAGTTGGGGGAAGGAGTTTATGCTAAATAGAAATCTCACTATAATGAGCAAGTAAGTCACAAGCTTCAGGGCGCAATGGTATATGCTTGTAGTTACAGCTTCCATGGATGCTAAGGCAGGGGGAGGGCTTCTGTCAGGAGCTAAAGGCCAGCAGAACTTGTCTGAAAAAAGAAAAGTGATGACCTGGAGCTGAACAATTTTTAAAATCGAATCTCTCTGTAATCTCAAATTCACTGCCAGAACACTGTGGCACTCATTCCATTAATAAGGGTTGGTCATTTCGTAAAGTTTTGTAGCTATAGAAGCCCACTTCAAATCCACAAGGAAGCTATACAGAATAATACACCACCACACATTGGCCAGGGTCTGGAGAAAATGAGTGCTCAAAATTGCTCATGGGGTATAAAATAGAGTAACCAATTTGGGAATATTCTAGCAGTTTCTCAAAAGTGAATATAAATCTAACGATGTAACCTGGTCATTAACCCCTAGTTACATACACAAGAAATTAACATAAATCCACAAAAATGAGATTGTTAGCTGCACTTAAGTGAGGGATAAGTGGGAATAAGCACTTTTTATGGGGTGAACCTGGGTGTGAATATACTGAAAGCCACCAAACTGGACACTGGAATTGCTTAGTCAAATGCCCTAAAGCATACCTTAATCTGCTGGCCTGTCATGGGTACCCTGTCCCTTTAAGAGACAAGCCCTGCCCACTCCCACCCCCACCCCTTCTACCTAGGCAAGAGGGTTACCTCCCTCCTCCTCTCCAGCCCACAAGCTTGTTCTGCCCCACCCCTCTCTCTGATCTTCAGCTTTGGTTCTCTCTCCCCCCTCTCCTTCTCCTGTTCCTCCCTTCCCCCTTCTAGAACCCAATAAATAAACTCGATACCCTAGCTCTCTCTGTGTGGTGTATCTACTTATCTGTCTGTCTCTCACCCAAGGGGACCCATCTCTTTAGGAATGATAACAAAGGCCACTGTGTTCTCTCTGGCTCTGGGCTATCCCTTCACAACTTTCCTACTCTTCACCTCTTCCTCACTGTCCCAGTGTCTTTTCTTTTCTTAAGATGACTGCTCTAAATACACCAAATTCTCCAATACTGACGTCTACACCCAATTATTCTTTGTTGTGAAGGGCTGTCTCCTGCTTTGCAGAATCCTTGACTTACAACAACTAGGCACTAGCTCCCTGTCCTGGGAAAAAGGAAAAGAGAACAGAAAATCCTCCTTGGCGGAGGACTGGGGGAAGAGTACACTGAAGACCCTGTCTTGTCTTCTCATGAGAACTCCAGATGTTCTTATTCAATTTAGTGATAATTCAATCTATTTTCCCTTTCAAATTTAATATGCCCAAAGCCAAAAACTTGATTCTCACCTTCCCCAATCTTGTATCCTCCTTACAGTTTTCTTGTATCTCAGCAAATGGTGTGCCCCACTATGAGCACCCTAGGCTAATATCGTTGCAATTTTTACTCTTTCTATCATTCTCCATGCTTAATTTATTGCCAGTTCCGGCATAGCAGATCCCGTGTTTTTACTATTGAGGACTAAGGGGATCTCAGTATCTAAAATTACACATATGTGTATACACATGTGCTTGAGGATGTGCACGTGCAAACATGAGCCTACGACAGCAGGAGAGGGTGTCACATACTCTGAAACTGGAGTTACAAATGGTTGTGAGCCACCATGGGGGTAAATGGGAACCAAACCTGGGTCCTCTGTAAGAGCAGTAAGTACTCTTAACCACTAAGGCAATTCTCCAGACCCTCTAATTTCTCTTGTACTTTCCTTCCTTCCTTCCCTTCCCTTCTTTCCTGTCTTCGGAAGCTACACTCTGTAGCCCTGGCTGGCTAGAGCTCACTATCTATCACAGACTGGCTTTCAATCTTGCTGCAATCCTCTTGCTTCAGCCTTCTGAGTGTTGAGATTGCAGGCATAAAACATCACCACATCTGACAACAGTAGTATTTCAAGTTAGATTTAGAGTCAACCAAAAATCCCATACAAACTTAATATTAGTAGTAATATTAATATGCTATATTAATATTAATATAATATAGTATATAACATTCATATACTGTTGAATTTACAGAGTTTTACTTGTTTAGTTCTGAACAAAAAATGTAATGTATTTCACATGGGTTAGTTCCCTAGTTTTTGCTAGTTTATAGACATGTTGTACAGAATGTCTCAAAGAAGATGCCTTTTGTGTGTCTAGTCAATGACTTGAGAGCTACTATTTTAAACCAGAGTTATTTGAAATGACTAGCCTGCACAAAGGCCCAAAACCAGCACTAAAGTAGGAACAATATGAAATTGAAACTAATAAAACATAAGAAATGTATACATGGACAATATTTTATGCCATACTATGTATGAAAAAAATGGTAGAAACCAAAGAAATGTTTGAGTTTCAGACATCTGTCTCTCACTCTCAGACTCACATCTAGAAGCTAAACAAATGCTTGAATAATAAAATAACTCCTAAATAGAAGAAAGAAATAATATTCCCTTTTAAATTTAACTATGAAATACATGTTTCTGAAATTGTAGCTATACGTTACAGTGCAGGAGGAGCAGCCCATGAATTCTGGATGTGGGAAACAACTGAGAGCCCAGATCCGTACAGAAAGCTACAGTGGAGCTAGAGAACACACCATCTCCTGTTAGGTTGTGGATGGAATATCCCGAGTTCCCCAAGCACTACTGAATCAGAACAAAAATTGGCAGTCAAGGGAAGGACAGCTCAAGGTCCTAGAAAATGTACTGAAAATTACCTGCAGGGAGCACTAAAGCTGACTCAGAAAAATGTCTAAAAAAACAAAAACTAGAAAATGCATCGTATAGTCCAAATTATAAAAGATTAATTCTCTTTCTAAATTTCATGGAAATACCAATTAGTAATCTATATGTCTATGTTCTCCATTAATGTTATGGCAATGTCAAGACTACAGGGTAACTTGTTTCGTTCTGTTTTTCAAGATAGGGTTTCTCTGTGCAGCTCTGGCTGTCGTGGAACTTGTCAGTAGACCACGCTGGCCCCAAAACCACAGAAGTCTGATTGTCTTTGCCTCCCAAGTACAGGGATTAAAGGTGTGTGCCATTATCGCCTGGCTTACAGGGTAATTTTTTATGTGGCTTTTCCATTATCTTTCTAAACATTTTTCTGTACATTAGAAAACATACGAGAGAAAGTTCATACTAGAATTTCATAATGGAGAACAATGTGGCAGACATACCAATTGACAGTGGTGTCCTGCATAAAAAGTAGAGTAAACACTATATACTCAACTCAGGCTCTAAAACTATTAAAACAAGAGTTAATGAACATTCTGTTATACCCTCACTTACTTTTTGTTCAGGAAGTGACGAGTCCGCTTTTCTACTTACCAAGGTAATTTTTAGCTGGACTGTTTCATTGCTACAGTAGTTGTTTTCACTTATGCTCATGCATCAAATGCTTTTATTACAGACCACCCAGCACATATTTGAGACGAAATCCTTTGTTCTAAAGTAACAAGTCTTTCTCTGTCCTGCCAGTGAGCTAGCTCCCAAATAATGACATGGAGGCTTCTTATTAATTATGAAAGTTTGGCCTATAACTTAGGCTTGTCCTCTCTCTATGCCCAGGAGTCCAGGGTTAACTCTTCCTGCCTAGCTATTCAGCTCTTTTCTTTTTTTTTTTTTTTGGTTTTTCGAGACAGGGTTTCTCTGTGGCTTTGGAGCCTGTCCTGGAACTAGCTCTGTAGACCAGGCTGGTCTCGAACTCACAGAGATCCGCCTGCCTCTGTCTCCCAAGTGCTGGGATTAGGCTATTCAGCTCTTTATTAAACCAACCAGAAGGCACCTTGGCAAAGACACATCTTCACAATGTAGAAAAAGATTATTTCAAATTACTCTCTTGGTCTGAATAAAAAGGTATTATCTAAATAAAAAGGGAAGTTTTTAACTTTGATAAAGTAAAATTATATAAATAAGAACAATTTTAAAGTAAGAGTTACAGTCACAGGGTCCAGTCCATTTGTATTTGGCATATTGGGAGAAAATACACTATTTATACTATTTATATGAATTTAAAGTTTTATACCCAAGGCATTTTTATAGTTGTATTATCATCTTAGAACTATTTTTTTAGGCTTCAAAACATTTTCTTAGATAAGCAATAAGAGTTCTACCACAACTGAAAATAATAAGTTCTATGTTAATGCAGATTTTGCTATGATTATAAGTTCTTAAAATAAAGGCCAGGAGTGGTGGCCCATGCCTTTAATTCTAGCACTCAGGAAGTAGAGGCAGGTAGCTCTCTATGAGTTCAAGGCTAGTCTGGTCTACAGAGTGAGTTCTAGGACATCCAGGACTACATAGTGAGACCCTGTCTTAAAACAAAACAAACTTTTAAGATGCGTCATTGTTATGATATGCAATTCAGTTACCATTTTCCTATGACCATGGGTCATTTAAAAGTGTGTTGTTTACTTTCCAAACACTTGAGGTCTTTACAGATATCTTCCTATTGTTATTCAGGAGGAGAGTTACCGACTGCTGAAATCTGCTCAAGCATTTTCCCAGAAGCAGATTTATATAACAGAACATTTTATAATTTCCTGGGGTTTACAGATCCCCTGAAACTCACCCACTCACATTCACTAAACTAACACTTTGTATCTTACGATATTGAAAAATGTGAAGATTCTATGAGGGAGACACGGTGTTCTTGGTTATCACCACGGAGATCTTTCCACATGCCACCACTTGGTGCTGCTTAGCTTTCTTAGCAAGTGCTCTCAAACAGTACAACCTCATAGTAATGATGTGCACAGAAATCACCGCCTTGGTCTGTGTAATAAATCTGCTACACTAACAGATAACAAGAGAGGCATAATAGTTTTGAAAATGCAAATGAGTTCACTTATACTCAAATGCAGCAAATTTGATTGCACTCATTTTTCTTTCAAGAAAATGCTCATTTCTCCTTTCTCTCCCTCGTTTGCCCTTGGCATGTGTATGTGAATCACTCTTTTTACCTGCCTTCCACCATTACTCCTGCATTTCTCTATTCAGAATTTGATCTCATACTTATAACTGTGAGACATGAAAACAGACCAAGATCCCACTGACCCAATTCCTGGTTTGGTGCCATGGTCATCATCTTGCCTCAGGCTACCCCAGGCTTGCATCCTTAGCAGCCCTCGGCAACAAGGTAGATTTCCGTTACAGGTTTCCTGGAAGGATACTGTAACCTGTATTATTGTGTGTATCTCTGTAGGTATGCTATGTGGAAGCTGCTGACACAGCCTCCGCATGGCTCACTGCTAACAGCCCTCTCTCCTGAAATACACTTTCTAACAGTAGCGTTCTCAAGCACAAGAAGAAATTAAGTTATTTGCATACATTGAAACAGGGTAGGATTATAAAATATTTTATATTTACATTTTATAGTCTTGGGATTTCCAATTCAAGTGAAAAGCTGACTAATTCAGACTAATCCTTCCTATGACAGCATGTGGAAAACCAAAATACTTTTAAAAGTTTCACTGGGAACGATGCTGCGTATCTATAATCAGGAGACTAAAGTAGGAATGGTAGGTAGAAGTTAGTCTAGGAGCATGAAGCACTTGGAGGCAGTCCTAATTGAGCAACTAAACAGGGAGACTCAAAGCAAGGTCTTCTTGATGGTATTAAAGCAAAATGGGAAGGAACACACACTGAAGAATTGCAGGATAAAACCCAGTGTTTGCTGGGTTGCAGATGAAAGATACAGAGATTAATGAAGCTTCACATTTTGGAATGCAGGAGGAAAACTAAAATATTTTTATTGAGAAAAATAAGGGTGAAATAGGTAAGTTGAAGACAATGCATATTTTTAGGTGGTGGTGGCACACATCTTTAATCCCAGCACTCAGGAGGTAGAGGCAGGAGGATCTCTGATTTCAAGGCCAGCTTGGTCTACACAGTGATTTCCAAGCTAGCCAGGTAGCCAATGTTACACTGTGAGACCCTACAGTGAAAAAAAAAAAAAGAGTCTAAGAAGATAATACATATTTTTAAAACATAATGAAGATTAGTATATGCAGTATTCCCAAACTTCCACAATCAGAAGTGGAAGTGGCTAATAGTCCAGAAGACCTCTATACTTTCTGTATGACTGAGATCATAGCAGAGCCTCCCCGAGATCCTTAACGCAGCACACGCAGCCTATCTCTAGAACCCATCTTCTCATGTACTATGAGAAGAGTTTCAATGTAATTATGCCTACTTGTACACAAGGGATTGTTACACCAGGAAATGGTTTTGTTTTGCTTTCCCAAATTGTACTGCACTTAAACATACCTAAAATAAACTGTCTCAGACTAGAATTTGAACTGGATTTCCTTTTGCTTCACACAGATGGTTATTCTGCTGGCTCTGGTGTTTGCAGAGACCCTCACACCCTTGAACTTGACGTTATGGATGAGTGGCTTTGCTGAGTCAGGTTTATGAAGTACTTTCTCTCCAGTGCTGCTGCCTAAGAGAGCCTGCTGCCAAATTACAACTATCTGGAGCAATCTTACCTAAGGTTCAGGCCAGCAGTCACTGTGTGAGCAAGCAGCCAAGCAAAGTCACCTCGTTTACAGTTCTTCCAACCAGCACAGTGCTGAATGCCATGCAGACCTGTCTGTCACAGCAGTGTCTAATGGAAACATCAGCACACTTATACTGACATTTTTTAAAAAATTAAAAAAATATATAGTTTTTTAAAAAATAGTCTTTTTAATTTCAAAAAATATTTTTTTTTTGTTGCTGTTTGTTTGTATGAGAATGGGCCATGCTTTGCTGCCCAAGCTGGTCTTTTTTTTTCTTAAATATTTATTTATTCATTATGTATACAATATTCTGTCTTGTGTGTATGCCTGCAGGCCAGAAGAGGGCACCAGTCCTCATTACAGATGGTTATGAGCCACCATGTGGAGTGGGAATTGAACTCAGAACCTCAGGAAGAGCAGACAGTACTCTTAATCACTGAGCTATCTCTTCAGGCCTCTCCAAGCAATCAACACATCTACTACTGACCTATCATAGCCTCCAGAAAATCAAGCACTTACAAATCTGGAAAGCTAGAAGCAATGGTTTTAAAATATTTCAGGCTAAAAACAACAGAAGCAAAGATGGATGGGTGTTTGATGATCAAGAGAATCATGAGCCCAAAGAGACCAGTGTGCTTGTACTATGGCAAAGTTCCTTTGGCATGAAAAGCCATGGATACATTTGAACTGCTCATACGCATACAAACGCTTTCCAGTGATTTCAGACTTCTTTTGCTTTTTTATTTGTCTGAATGTGACAGCAGAGACCACTGTCATATTATACAATATGGAATGGCATCCCTGTGGATGATATTAAATTCTCCACAATACTTTTAAAGCTAAAACAAACAAACTCTTTTTTTTCCTTCCCTGAAAGAAGGTTTTTCTGGGTAGTCCTGGCTGTTCTGGAACTCACTCTGTAGGTTAGGTTGGTTTTGAACTCAGAGACTGACCTGCGTCTGACTCTTGAGTGCTGGGACTAAAGGCATGCACCACAGCTGGCTATAAACTCTACTGTCTTTATATCATCATTATAGGTTTTCCCCCAAAGTTTATGAATGTCAAATCTCCAAGGCACTTATGAAATTATTCATGAAATAAAGTATATATTTACAAAGCTTCAAAACAAAACCCTAGGTTCATAACTACTGACCTTATACAGTGTTGTTGACCTGCATTAAATGGAAACCTTCTACTAAATGTCATTCTGTTATTTCTTCAATGGATCTACAACTTAATTACATGTCCATGTTCTTTTCACAGTTCAAAACATTTGACATTTACAATAAGAGTCTAGATTTCATGCCTTAAAATTTTTGTGCTAGGGAAAAAACCCAATAATTCACCTTTAAAAATACTTCATTAATAAGTATGTTTATATGTTTATATAATGATATGTTTATAATGATATATTTATTATTTTCTTAATTATAAAACTTTATAATCTTTTTATTTATTTATTTGAATTTTGAGACAGGGTTTCTCTATAGCTTTGGAACCTGTCCAGGAACTCGCTCTGTAGACCAGGCTGGCCTCAAACTCACATAGATCTGCCTATCTCTGTCTCCCAAGTGTGTGTGCAGATGCAGGATTAGGAGTATGCTTTGGGGTTTCACTCTCTGCCTACAGATCAGGTGGTAGTTCTCAGCTATGGCTGCAGCATCTGCCTGCATATCACCAGGCTTTCTTTCATGATGTTAATGGACTAAACTGCTGAAACTGTAAGCAAGCCCTCAACTAAATGTTTTCTCTTATAATAGTTGGCTTGGTCATGGTGTGCATGGACCACATGCCAACCACTACTGCTTGACCAAGTCCCAGCATTTACACATTGCAGACCACAACTCTCCAGCATCTTTCACTTTAGTGATTTTCATTATGTGTTATGGGAATTTCCTTATCCTTTTCTTTTGGAAAAATTTATGCGTGCTTTGTTGAAGGATGAAGTGTATACAATGGCAGTCTCTTTATATCAAATAATTCTTTGGAAAAAATTCCTACCACTGTGGAATCATATAGCGTGACAACATGCCTACTCCCACACAGGAATCATAGAGAAGCTAATGATTTACTAACTGGGCACAGCAGACTCCAAGGATGAAAAGCACACAATCAAGAGAAACAATGGACCTAGAGCCTGAGGCCATTAACGGCAAGCAGCATAGAATACCTCCCAGGATCGGTGGCTTATTGGAGGAATAGCAAGCTTTGTTATGCCCCATGGGGAGCAAATTCTGTTAAGAAGATAGGCTGGCTTGCTCCCCCTCTGCCATACACAGGCGTATACACTGAAGGAATCAGAATGGTTCAGTATAATGGAAAAAGGTAATATGTCAGCACCTTCCCCTGTGGCAGCCTATGAGGGGAACAAGCCATATTATAAGACCAAGGCACAAAGGGGCGCAATTAGGGGGCAGCTGAGTGCTTGTGGTGCTACATGGTACACATCTTGCCCCTTGAGGAATGAA
This sequence comes from Microtus ochrogaster, assembly GCF_000317375.1. Classification (NCBI taxonomy): domain Eukaryota; kingdom Metazoa; phylum Chordata; class Mammalia; order Rodentia; family Cricetidae; genus Microtus; species Microtus ochrogaster. The sequence continues at coordinate 82,538,530 of NC_022009.1, forward strand.
AATTGCTTTACGGGTTGGTTTCTCATGACTTAATATCTGATCCCTCCTGACCACAAAGACCGAGATTGTGCAGCAGGAAGTTTAAGAGGGCACCTGACGGGGTTTTTGAATATTCAAGAACAATAAGCATTTAGATTCTTGTTAAACTTATTGTTTTCTGCTTAAAGAAAAATGTTGTAATAAAGCCGATGACCGCTTTCACCCCAGAATCGAGTCTGTTCTCAGTATCGCCTGTGGTTAAACTATAATTCAGTTAGAGAGCATACAAGATACGGTCTGTTTTCAATACGTGGGCAGCCATCCTGACTCCCCTCAGATCGTGTCGGGCTCCCTCCTTAGCAGACTCCGCACCTCCTCTTTGGGGCCTGAACCCCATTGGAGTCGAGCTCTGGCAATGGTGTCTCTTCACAGCGATAGAGCAGTGACTAAAACAGATGGCAAGTTTGCTAAGTCAAGGAATACAGATCAGGCAAGGTTATATAACAAGTCAAGACAAGCGACTGGGTTTCAAAAATCCAAGAAAAAAAAATGAGTAAAAAAAAAATAGATTCTCTGGTAAAAGGCTTTAGACTCATCTTTAGATATAAGCTTATATTATTATACATACCTTTGAGAATAACAGCAGAGCCTTAGGGTAAACATATATGCACTGATAATTTATGATTGTAAAAATGTATATTATTGTGTTCATATCATTGTGTACTGTGTATGTACTTGAGTGTATGTGGACTTACATGTGTGTGGGTGTATGTGTATGTGTGCAGATATGGAGGCCAGATGTTGACAGCAAGTATCTTCCTTGATCGCTCTTACACACACACACACACACACACACACACACACACACACACACACACACAACTGAAGAGAGTGTGGGAGAGGACACAGAAGGCATGGTGCCGACTATTACATCTGAGGACCAGAGTAGAAGGAAAGAACACACTTGTGACTTTCACATGCACACCGTGGCATGCATGCACATGTGCACTTGAAGCCATACACATATATACAAACAAACCAATAACTATCATTTCAAAGTAAAAAATGACATGTGTCAAAATTTAAAACTAGGATCGCAGAAAAAGTGTTAGTTACTGGAAAGAAACAGTAACTTCAGGTTTTAGTAATATGCTTTAAAATAAATGATGTTATTTATAATTTTATTTAATGATTAGGCTTCCTTTAGCCAACCGAATGGAAGTTGAAAAGTAAAACTATTTCACAGAGAAAGAATTCTATTAAAATGGAAATAACGACTTTTTATTAGTCTTCACTGTTGGTTAGGGAGGATCAAGAGATTTCAGGTCATAGATTGTCACTAATAGTATATAATCGATCATTAATTAACACAGTTTCCATTTTCAAAGCCTTTTGCCATTATCACATTAATTTAAACTATATATTTTTATGACTACTGCCTCCTTTCCACCCCTCAACTTGTCCTCAACAAGAAGGAAAGTCAGCTCTAGGAAGGGCCTGCTCTGGCTTCTCACGTTGACGCCCTGCTGGGGCCACCTCGTAGGGACTTCTTTCCTGGCACCTGAATAGCTACACTAAATTCTACTGGATACAACATCAGATTTTATTTTATTTATGATGATAAACCATGTTTGTGTGTGTGTGTTTTAAACTTTGAATATCTATAAGTAAGCCTTGAAAGAAAAATTAGTCATCTCATTGCCTACCAATAGCTACTGTGTGTCTGTATGGCTTTTTCAATAAACAAAGTTTGGAAAAAATAAGGATGCCTCTAATTTATGTCAAAATTACAAGAACAAATGAATGGAAAATAGCACCATATTAGCAAACACAATTTGGAACTGAAAGTAGGAACTTCATAACATAATTATCATGTGGGTCAGTCCATGTAAATTACTTAGCATGCTACTCTAAATATTATTACGAAACCAACTAGAACAACTCATTTAAATACAAATGGATTACTTAATTGTTTTAATGTTACTTATAGTCATTCAAAAAGTTTATAACTAGAACTTTTTAGCCAAATCATTAAAATGTATAAATAAAGATACACCACTTACCAGCTGCTCTGATTTCACACCATATAGCTGTATGGTCTTGGCCACATTTTTTGACACAGCTAATGTGAGGTTTGCATCAACAGCAGCCACATTGAGTTCACTAGAGAAAACAAAAGCAGATTTCAGTTCTTAGCACACAATTCATCAACAATTAATGAGCACCACAAAACCTGAAGCCCAATGAGGGACATGCTGAATCTTTATATAGATTTTGCTGATTGCTTCCAGGAATTGGTTATGATGTTTCATTTTTCTCCCTAAATTTAGCAGTAGGAAAAGGGCTTTGAGATGGCTTTGTTAATGATCAGTTTCACATTAATAAAAGCAAGCCACGTGTGGGTTCAATCTGTGATTAAGGAGTAATTGTGAACAGATTTAAAGCGGCGCTCTTGTTACTACTGATAAGGGCAATTAGAGCACTGCCTGCACAGACATCTGCAAGGAAGTGACAGCTCTTGAATGGAATGATGACCTTGGGGGAACACAGGCTAAACATACAAATTACATATGACACATAAGGACACTTGGGTTCTGTACAAACTAGGCCAGTTAATTCTGCTTTGTAGAGAATAACTTTAAATATATGGACAGCACAGAAGTATAATTTTCACATTTAAACTTTCAGATTGTTAAATATTTCTGTCACATTCATTGTCGACTTCAACAGTGAGCTGGCAGGACATCTGATGTGACTGTGGAAGGAAAGAGGGTATTTTTCCAAAACCATGAGTTAAAAATCTCATGAAATCATGAAAGAAATGCATCATCTCTGCAGTGGATGAAATTTTGGCACTTGCTAGATTAACTTTGTAAAGAAGCTAATGAATCCACAAGACCCTGGCTGGCTTAAGTACTTGGGAGGCAGAGGCAAGCAGATCTCTATGAGCTGGAGGTCAGTTAGGTCTATAGGAAGAGTTCTAGGACAGTTAAGGCTATATAGAGACCCTGACTCTATATAGCAAAAAGCAAAAACAAACATAAAACAGGAAGAGTTTGAAACAACACTGGTATCTGACACACCCAGCACAATGCGCTTTCACGCAGCCCTCAGACTGCCGCCTTTGCGCTCTAGTAACACTGGCATAAGTGCCCTTCTTCAACCCTACATGATATTTGACTACAGCACTGTCACCCTTGACGCTCAACCTCCCTAGCATTTACAGAACTAGGTACAGAGACCAAGTTGAATATAGCACCTGGCCCACAAGTACACCATAAAGGTGCAAAATGCTAACGTGAGAAGCACACAGTCAAGACTATCAAGGCCAAGTCCATGGCGAGAAGTGTAGGGCAGTTCAAGTATTGAACCAGCACATGCACAGCTGCAGATACGCATATAAGTATGATTTCTGTAAAGTGTCGTCTTCAAATGAAAGAACGTAAACAATTCTACCTCATGGTCCTAGATTGCCCAGCCACTCACTATTTTATTCCTCAAGATGTCAATCATGAAAGTACAGACTGTCGGTTATGACAACTTGTCACATAGGGCAGGGACTGGAGTTCTAACCAGTAATCTGATTGTAATACTTCTTTTTTTTTTGTTTTGTTTTGTTTTTCGAGACAGGGTTTCACTGTGGCTTTGGAGCCTGTCCTGGAACTAGCTCTGTAGACCAGGCTGGTCTCGAACTCACAGAGATCCGCCTGCCTCTGCCTCCCGAGTGCTGGGATTAAAGGCGTGCGCTACCATCGCCCGGCTGATTGTAATACTTCTGAAGCCACAGTGTAACTACATTTGTCTGCAAGTACTGAAGAAACAGCTGGATGCCGTCCTATTTTAATTTAAAAGCTATTCATATTCATTGGGCACGCGTATGGTAGTGAACTTTATCTTGTGGAATATTACTTGTTTAATTATGTAAAGATGTGTTGCTGTTTTACCTTGCCTGCCTAAGGCACTTGACCGATCTAATAAAAAGGGGAACAGTCAATAGCTAGGCAACAGAGGGATAGGCGGGGCTGTCAGCCAGCCAGACAGAGTACAACATGTAAAGTGAAGGGAAGGTCCAACAACTCCTGAGGCAAAACGTAGGGGAAAAGAAACGGGTTAAATTAAGTTATAAGTTAGTCGAATAAGCATTAAGAAAAGGCTGAGCATTTATAATTAATATGTCTCCATGTCATGATTTGGGAGCTGTTTGGTGGCACAAAAGACAGCCTGCTACATCAAACAAAATAATTAATCCTGTTTCTGTCATAAAGTGCTTTCTGGGTTTCTGGGATAAAACCTCTATGTATGTCAGAGTTTTTCAGTTTGTACGATTATTTTATGTTTTCCTATATAATACTAGAAAGTTTGTAGAGTATGAATAGCTAAATTAATTTTATTTTGCTAAGTTACAAAGTAATTATAACATGATTTTCTTTTGTGTGTGTAATTTTTCAAGACAGGGTTTCTCTGTGTAGCTTTGGAGCCTGTCCTGGAAATAGCTCTGTAGACCAAGCTGGTCTTGAACTCACAGTAATCCACCTGCCTCTGACTCATAAGTGCTGGGATTAAACGTGTTTGTCACCAACACTGGGCCACAACAGATGGTTTCTGAACTCTACACACTGTATCTATATTTAAATGGTTTTATTAATTGGAATCTCAAGCACTATGTGAATGCTCATTCATTATAAAACTCAATTTAATTGAAAGCCTAATTACTTGAGTAATTTGAGGTAAATTTAAAGTGTACTGCCACTGGTAATCATGGCAGTCAGCCTGGCATGCTATTATACAAGAAATACATACCTTGTTATGGTTTTAATGATGCCGTCGAGCTCATCAGAGGAAGGAGGGTTACGCCCACCAGGGGGAAAAACCAAGTTGATGGGATCGAAGAGTCTCGATAGGGATTTTGAGAGATAAGCAGCCTCATAGGGTTGCAGTGAATCTTTCAAAGCCTTTTCTGGACTGTGAAAATAAAATATTTTAAAAGGTAAGTAACAGTTATAAACTATAGTTATAAATACATTTCAAAATATACCTCCAATGAATGTAACTACTAACAAGAATTTGTTTTAAAAAGATATAAGCACTTTTATAAGTGAACATCATAAGTGAACATCTATAAAAGCTACATAAGCATTTTAAGTGTAAATCTTAGCTATGTAGTATAGCATGCACCATCACTTACTGGATTGGCCGATCCCTGAAACTAACAGAACACTGCAGGAGCCTATTAATTCTATCCTATTTATAGACCATCAGAGCATACCCAAGAGAGGCAGCCAGCAGATTCCTCTCCCATTAGCTCAACCCTTTTTATTCACAGGCGTTATCATGAATAACAAAACCTACAGACTTAGGGAAGGATACAGAGGTAGGCCTTCAACAGATTTCCATTCTTGGGATACCAGCAAGAATGAAAGCAAAATGAAGAAATACTCGTCAAAGTCCTATAATAGCATAAATGTTCTTGAGTAAAGTTCTCATTTGTTTCACAGTATTCTCCACAAAATAAAACTTCTGCTTACCAAACTCTCTTTTATTCTTTGCTGGCCCCAGCACTTCCTACAGGATCCCATTTAGCAGCCAATGGCTGGATTTTACAGTGCTCTTTCAATTACTAGAAGAAGCCTTTCACCGTTATTAAACTGCTTTACTCCCATGATTAACTGCTGTCTTTTCACATCCCCTGCTTATCATCCCTTCACCAACCTTTCCTCTCTCTACTTTGTCTTACACGCTAACCTTGAGAATATCTGACCTCTCTGTGGACAGCAACAGCCTCCCTGTCTCACCCTTGTCAACACACAAGCCTAGAGGTCAGACTGCTCTTGGCTCCTGACACGCAATTCCACAGTAATCTCTTCATGCTTTCTCGTTTAGTGAGTATCTCACTCAACACATATTTACTGGAATAGGTACCAGGCAGTTTGATAAGTGGTGAGAAGACAAAAATAAATAGTCCTTTACAGTCTAGTGAAAAGGGGGCAGGGGAAAGTTGGGAATAAAGGTGACTTTCTATGTGTCCCACCATTTCTTACCTCTTCTCTTCCTACAAATATCACTAAATCTTTATAATCTGCCAAGTATTTCATGTACTTGGCAATTCTGAATGTGCTTGGTTAAAAGACAGTACACTGTCCTTGTAAGGTTCACGAGCTAACAGAAAATACATAAAAAGTCAAACATCAGGATGGACAGGCAGCGTGAGGTGATTAAGAACATTGGCTGCTCTTCCAGAGGAGCTGGGTTCAACTCTCAGCACCCACACGGCAGCTCACAACTTCTTTAGCTCCGGTTTCAGGGGGTCCAATGCCCTTTTCTTGCCTCCATGGGTACTAGGCATGTAGATGGCACACAGAAATACATTTGATCAGAACATTCGGACACACATTTTTTTAACTAAGTCATGAGCTCAGTATAGAATGGTGGTAGTAGGTGGAGAAGAAAACGAAAGTGAGATATCAGGGAGAAAGCAAATGCCATTGACCATTCGACAATGCGCAGTATCAAGAGGCCTGAAGCCCACCCCACAGCTCCACCACTGTAGTCTCACTGACCAAAACCGACGACTATAACTTTCCTCAACTGGCAAGTTCTATTTTATTTTATTTACAATTTGTTTGTCTTCCACATGATAATCCTATTTATTATTTTAATCTAAGAAGTAGATTTAATTTATTTTAAAATAATAAGTTTTCAGAAAAATATAATGTACCTCTTTGTTTTCCACTAAAAAGAGCTTTATTAAAATAAATTTACATATTATGCATTTCATTTTCTTAACATCTAAGCTTAATAATTGTATGTTTAAAATCCCTGCAATCATCAGTCAGCACAATTAATCAATAGCTCAGTGTTTAAGAGTATTGGTAGTTCTTGTAGAGGACCTGAGTTGATTTCCCAACACCTACATGATGGCTCCCAAACATATATAATTACAGTTTCAGGGGAGTCAGCATATGATTCCATAGCCACATGGTATGCATACATAAATGCAAGTATTCATACACATAAAATAAATAAATTTAGAAAAATAGAAAAAGAAGCTGGCAAGGTGGCACACACTTTTAATCCCAGCACTTGGGAGGCAGAGAATCTGAATTTGAATCCATCCTGGTCTACAGCCAGAGCTCCAGGACAGGCAGGGCTACACAGAGAATCCCTGTCTCTAAGGTACCCCCCAAACCTTGTCTATTACCCACCTCAACCAACACACATACATACATACTTCACACCCAGCTCTGTATGACCACTAAGCTACATTTAATTTCCTAGGGTATCTTTATTCTATATCTTTGTATGAATGGTGGGTATGCTTTACCATTGGTTTCTTTCATTTAGCATGATGTAGTTTTTCAAAGTTTACCCATGTTCTCAATTCTTCACTGACACATATTAGTGCTTCATTTCCTTTTATGAATAAACAATGTTCACTGATGGATAAAGCTTTTTATTTATGAATAAAACTCTTTTCATTTATCAATATTGCAATGAATATTTAGGTTACTTCCATCTTTTAGCTCATAGCATTTGCATATAAATTTTATTTATTTATTTATTTGGTTTTTCAAGGACTGAGTTTTTCTGTGTAACAGCCCTGGCTATCCTGGAACTAGCTCTTGTAATCCAGGCTGACCTCGAATTCACAGACAGCCACCTGCCTCTGCCTCCCGAGTGCTGGGATCGAAGGTGTGTGCCACCACCACACAGCTATATACAAATTTTGGTGTGAACATGTCTTTTTTTTCTCCTGGTTCCAGACCTAAGAATGAAAATAATGGTCATATAAAAATGGTTTGTTTAATAGTTTGAGGAAACGCCAAGCAACTACATTCTTCTTCATCCTCCCCCTTCTCCTTATTTTTTTTTGAGACAGTAAAAAACTTATTTACTGAGTACTCTTAAATTCTGATCCACCTCTCCTGCCCCAAACTACTTTTCAAAGTCCTATGTCATTTCAGATTTCCAAGAGCAGCATATAATGGCTCTTGTTTCTCGACATACTTGCTAATGTGTTCTGCTACCTCTCTCTGACTATTAGCAACCCAGTCGGCATGAAATAGAGGCCTTTGAGGTTTGGCTTATTTTCCTTTTCTTACTTGATGTTTAGTCTCTTTTTATGTATTTATAGGCCATCAATGTTTTTGGGAGATATGTCAATTTTAATCTTTTGTCTCTTTTTAATTAGATAATGTATTTTCATTGTTGAATTGAAAATATTCTTTGTGTAGTCTAAACACAAGCCAGATTTTAGATATAATCACAAATATTTTCTACTGTTGGTGATCATGATGCATTTAAGGTTTTACTTTTACTTTACACACACATACATATTCTTTCGCTGCTTAGACTTTCAATATCATACCTAAGAATATTTTACCATATCTCAAATCATATTACATTCTCCTGTAACAATACTTTTATACATGAAAAACTTTTAAGGATTTATGCTGTGTATGTTTTGTTTGCATGTATGTGTGTATGTATACACACACACACACACACACACACATATATATGTATGTATGTATGCATGCATGCACGCACGCATTGTATGTGTGTGTGTATGTCTATGACCGGTACCCACAAACTTCAGAAGAAGGCATCAGGTCCTCTGAAACTGGAGTTACAAATGGTTATGAACCACCACCATGTGGGTACTGCAAACTGAACTTGGGTCCTTTGTGAGCAATAAATGTTCAGAACTGCTAAGCCATCTATTTAACCCTAATGCTGTATATTTAAGACTTTCATCCACTTTTAGTTCATTTTTGCATACAGTCAGAAAAAGGTCCAGCTTCATTTTTTGCATATGACTAAAGATTGTTATTTATCAACGACTACTCTTTCTGTATTAAATGGTCATTATACTCCTTTTTAAAATGAAATTAACAAACAAGGCGCCTCTTTTTTTTCTCTTAGACAGGGCTTCTTTATATAGCTTTGGTTGTCCTAGAACGTGCTCTTGCTCTGTAGACCACGTTGGCCTAGAACTCACAGAGATCCACCTGTCTCTGCCTACCAAGTGCTGGGATTAAAGGCGTGCACCACCACTGTCCGACAATGCATCTCTTTCTACACTTTGAATTCTAATATGCCTTTGTGCCAGAATCAAACTGTTATGATTAGAACATGAGATGTCCCTCACAGACTCATGCATTGGGAGCCTATCTGTCAGCAATGCGCTTTGGGAAGCTGCACAAACTTTTTTGGGCTGATCTAACAAATGGATGAGATCCTTGATGGCTTCATCATCTGGATGGATTGCTGGGGGAAGGGTAGAAAGGTGATGGTGGTGTCCTGCAGAAGCAGGTCAATGGGAGCAAGACCTAGAGAGCGTATCTTGTCCCTGCCCCTTCTCTCCTGTTTGCTCCCTGGCCACTTTGAAGTGGATTGCTTCCAAACCACTGAAGTCACCTAGCCATGGACAGGAACCTGGAAACAAGCCTTTCGTGCTTTGGGTTGTTTCTCTCAGGTACCATAATGATGAAAGCATAGACTATACAGACACCTTGACTAGCAAATTGTACAAAATCAGAATTTTATCTTCTGAAGATAAAGTATCATTCCCGCTGGTTTGTGCTACATCCAGTACTTTCCTAGTACATATGCAAGGACTGAAAATAAAGCTAAGCCAGAAATACACTGATATTGAATATGGTATTTTATGTCACTTCTTTGTCAATGTCTTATTAAATTTCTGTAGCTTCGTCTCCTCTTGCACCACATTTTGGCTAGTTCGCCTTTTATCACAGAACAGCCATCGAGGAGACAACCTACTATTTCAGCCTAACCTGGCTATGTACCTCATTAGTCAGTACCAGCAGACATAATTAGCCGTTCTAGGAAAGACACTGAAAGAGAAACAAGCAGCTAACATTACACAGAACTTACTCATCGGCTTTTCTAACTAAGTGACAAGACTCCATGGCTACTTCAGTCAGTGTTGTGAAAATAAACAGGATTTTAGAATTGGAGAAAAGTTAATCACTTAATCTGGTACTCACACAGAAATGTGAAATCTTTATCAGTTTTTGTGGAAAGCTGGCAGAGTAGAATTCGTAGACACAATATATTGGTTTCCAATGTAGTTCTTGAAGATGGTTACAAAATATGTGCTTTGTGGAAACTGAAGGGATTTTCTGGGATAGATCTAACCGTACTTAGTGTTTTCTAAAGCACTGACTGAGGAACTACCCCAGCCTAAGATTTATTTCACTGACAGTTTCAGAACACACCAGATCAACTCAAAGACAAAGACTGATTGCTTATCACCCAGTTTCTCACTACACAGCATAGTGTTAAACTTCAAAACCCATTTTGGCAGAAGATACAATGGTTAGTCTCAGTACAAGTTTTGCAACACACACCAGTCACCCGATTGACTTAGCAACTTAATATATCCTCAAGTCCTAATTATAAGGAAATAGAAAACAAAATTAATAAAATGCCAATGACCCATTCAATCATATTAAATAAAACATACTCATAATCTGGCTTTTTCAGTATGAACATGTCTTGTCTATCGTCTTCCATGTGTGGGAGGTCAACATAGAGATCAGCAATTCCACTTGTACTGAAATTTCCTTGGGTATTTTGACTGTACTGCTGAAGACGCTTCCATAAGTCATTATAAAGACGTAACAATTTAGGGTATTCACCTTCAAATGCCTGTTTCAAAAACATAGAAGCTGCCAAGAAAAATATGTATTAGATAAATCATAAGGCAATAAGAAGTAATAAAACAGTACTTGCTTTGCACATGAATATGTAATAGACCAATACCAAAGAATAAGCTAAAGACATGTTCCAAGGACACCTTTAAAAACGATACCAATAATTCATTGCACTTGGTACAAAAACTCTATACTCTAAAATGCTATCGATATTAAAAACAGACAAAATTCGGGGCAGGATGTGGTGATGCATGCCTTTAATCACAGCACTTGGCAGGCAGATGCAGGTGGATCTCTGAGTTTGAAGCCAGCCTGGTCTGGAGAGCAAGTTCCAGGACAGCCAGGGTCATGAAGAGAAACACTATCACAAAAAAACCAAAATGACAATTTTAGTTGAATATATCCTTCTCTTGAAAATTGATAAAAATTAGAAAAATCGGATATACTCTTTCTTTTTAAAAATAATGTATTTATTTGTATTTATGTACATTGGTGTTTTGTCTGCATATGTCTGTGTGAGGATGTCAAATGCCATGGAACTGGATTAGAGACAGTTGTGAGCTGCAATGTGGGTGCTGGAAATTGAACCCAGGTCCTCTGGAGAGCAGTTGGTGCTCTTAACAGCTGAGTCATCTCTCCAGGCCTACTATTTCTGCCTTAAACAGTGTCTATCTAAGTCTGTTGGAATGTTTTGATACCAAAACCAAAGACACTAAAGGGAAACAAATAAAAAGAGCAACATTTCCTGGAGCTGGAGAAATGGCTCAGCAGTTAAGACCACTGACCGTTCTTCCAGAAGATCCGGGTTTAATCCCCAGCAACCAAACGGCTGGCTTCTCACAGATGTCCATAACTCCAGTTCCAGGGATTCTGACACCATCACACAGACATACATGTGGACAAAACACCAGTAAACACAAAATAAAAATAAATTTGAAAAAACAGTAATATTTCTCATGAACGTAGGTACAAACATTAAAACTAAAAATCTTCCAACTCTAATCCAACAACATTTAAAGAGAATGCAGCATGATTGAGGAGAATTATTCCAGGAATTAATCACTAGTTTTAACATTTTAGAAACAGTCAGTGTTATTCATCATACTAACAAACTTCCAAGAAAGATCAGATTATCTTTTAATAGAAGAAAAATATTTGGAAAAATAAAAGCCCTAACATTTACTTCTGACAACAATTCTAAGGAAGTGGAGTCTGAAATGGATGCCCACATCGGAAGAGGAGTCTAGAAACTTGCAGTGGAATCAGCACTATCAGAGCAGTAGTGGAAAACAGGCTTCCAGATTAGATTGGAGAAGGAGGCACTATATCAGAGGCAGTGTAGGATTATCACAAAAGATTTAACTTTCTGGGGAAACTTGCCTTTCCATGGGTCAGATATGATATGAAACCCCCAGTCATGATCACTGAAAGGAATCACGGAGAATCTAAAGCAAAGCGTCTCTTCCTGACTAGGCACTGCTGTGATTATAACAAAGCAAGCCTGGAGTAGGAAACTGTATCCCAACATATCTGACAAAACATTTATTGATGTGGGAGTGATTTCTTATTAATAAAGAAACTGCCTAGGCCCATTTGATAGGCCAACCCTTAGGTAGGCGGAGAAAACAGAACGGAATGCTGGGAGAAAGAAGCTGAATCAGTAAGTCGCCATGATTCTCCCACTCCAGGCAGACGCAGGTTAAGATCTTTCCTGATAAGCCAGCTCGTAGGCTACACAGATTATTAAAAATGGGTTAGATCAATATGTAAGAGCTAGGCAATACGAGGCTGGAACTAATGGGCCAAGCAGTGTTTAAAAGAATACAGTTTCCGTGTAATTATTTCGGGGGTAAAGCTAGCCAGGTGGCAGGACGCAGCAGCCAGCCATTCCTTCAACAGAGTGACACCCAACATGGCCAATTAAATCCACTTAAAAACCTGAGAGGGCTTAAAAAGGAGAGAGAGAGTTTACCACAGCTTTTTGCTGTTTGCTAGGGCATGCTGCAAAGAAATTTCCCTGACTCAGCAGCCTTAACAGGAGAAAAGCTGCGCGGGTTTAAAACGCAGCTTCCTGGGCTGTACCACCAGTGCAAACTCTGGCTTTAAATCATTTCAATGGCTTATGGAACTAGATGTTTGTGTTCCCTCTTGGGATCTGGAAGAAAGTAGCTGAGACCATGCCCTTGGCTCAGCTCTTCCTGCCTGGGCAGATGGCGGAATCAGACTTGGGCAGGCAGGAGAGCATGGTGGATTCCCGCCACCATACACAGAGATGTTTTCAGACTGCGCAGTGCTCTGTGTGTCAGATTTGGCTGTAACTTGGATGAAAAGAGTTTCTGTGCTGCACGCTCAGTCTCAGAGTTAAAGTGCTGAGTGAGGCTCCTACCTGGCAGCCCCAGAGCTAGTAGAAAATGGTACGTCCTCCATTTTGATATTGGAGAGAGGTGGAGCCAACATCCACAGCAGCCCTCTGCTCTGCAGCTCAGAGACACAACTGATTCAGTCACGAGCTGCTCCACCATGGTGGACTGGGCGGAGCAAGCAGGCAGTACTTGTTTTTGACCTAGGAATGTCACAGCTTAGATTCTTAAGCACTTAATGATTTAAAAGCGCAAAACAAAGTGCTCCTGGATAGTAAAGAATTACAGATTCACAACAGAACAGATTCAGACCTGTAAATGAATCACAAAGTTGGATGAGTGTACACAGGCTTGAGAGAGAGAAGAAAAAGAATATAGAAAATAAAATTAATGGTTAAAAAAAAGGGTAAAGTCTTTAAAGAGACAGAATAAAGTAAAGTGATAGAGTAAAAATAAGCCACGTAAAAATGGAAAATTCACAAAGAGTCTGGATTCTTTGTATTATTGTGTTTTCTTTAAAATTTGACTGGGAAGGAGCTAAGTACAGAGAGACATTTCATTATATGGGCTGCCAAGTGGAACCAGAATGGATATCTTAAGGGTATGATTTCAGAATTTAGACCTAAGAACATGATGCTTTGGAAAAGAGTTTCTTCTTTCATTTTCACAGAGTATGAGAACTTGTTGATTGCTTCTATCCCAATCTGGTATGATAGACCACGCCCTCCTGAAAGATTGCTGTAAACACCCTCAAAAAATTACTTCACTTAACTGCCAACTGAGATAAACCTGGCACACAGGTTACACACTAAACGATCTGATTAACAGCGCCCCCATTCATCAGAAAGCAGTTTGGAGAGAAAAAACTGCGCCCATGTTCCCAAATCTGGTTTATAAATGTTCTTTTACATTTAAAGGGGGAAATGATATAGGTATGAATAATTTGCCTTGGTATGGATTTTAAGGTCAATTTTGTCATATGTACATGTATTTCTGATATTGATTAAGGTATTGTAATTGTATAGTTCATTTAAAAATGTAATGTACATAGGTTGTTAATGGATAATCAATGATAATAGTAAAGCTTGTCGTCATGTTAGATTTCTAGATATATAGAGATATATTTCAGTTAGATAGGCATTCTTCATATCTTTCAAAGACTGCAGAATATGGCATTTAATGTTTTAATAACTTAGGGTTTTTCATGACAATGAGACACG
>NC_022009.1:82553604-82554220 GCF_000317375.1 Microtus ochrogaster
AGATTATTAAAAATGGGTTAGATCAATATGTAAGAGCTAGGCAATACGAGGCTGGAACTAATGGGCCAAGCAGTGTTTAAAAGAATACAGTTTCCATGTAATTATTTCGGGGGTAAAGCTAGCCGGGTGGTAGGACGCAGCAGCCAGCTGTTCCTTCAACAATTTATAGCTGGAGAATATTAAAATCAGATGATTTTTATAGGGACCATCATCAAAGAGGGTCTATGTATGGCAAATAAGGACTAGAAAATACTAAACATCTTCAGTAAATTGTCAAAAGTAAATTAAAACCTACAATGAACACAATTGTATTAATTGTTCAAATGTCTTTAAAAATAAACAAAATGAGTGACTATATAAAACAGTGACAGATAACATTAGATTACATGGAGAAAAACTCAAAGCCATCCCACTAAAATCAGGAACATGACAAGGATGTCCACTCTCTCCATACCTCTTCAATATAGTGCTTGAAGATCTAGCAATAGTAATAAGACAACATAAGGGGATCAAGGGGATTCGTATCGGAAAGAAAGAAGTTAAGCTTTCGTTATTTGCAGATGATAAGATAGTATACAAAAGCGACCCCAAAAACTCTACCAAAGAACTCCTACAG
>NC_022009.1:82556458-82602168 GCF_000317375.1 Microtus ochrogaster
TGGGAGGCGGTGGCGGGGAAGAGACAAAAATCTTTAATAAATAAATAAATTAAAAAAAATAAAATGTTGAAAAGATAAAAATAAAACTCTCAAACACATTGTTACAAAGAAAAAAAAGCCGAGAAGCTTCTGTAAAGCAAAGGACACAGTCAGTAAGACAAAAAGGCAGCCTAATGAATGGGGAAGATTATTACCAACCCCACATCACACAAAGGACTGATCTCCAAGGTATATAAAGAACTCAAGAAATTAGACAGTAAAATTCTAAATAACTCAATTTAAAAAAATGTGATATTGAACTAAACAGAGAATGCTCAACAGAAGAATTTCAAATGGCCAAAAGATACTTAAGGAAATGTTCAACTTCCTTAGCTATCAGGGAAATGCAAATCAAAACAACTCTGAGATACCAAC
Organism: Microtus ochrogaster; assembly: GCF_000317375.1. Classification (NCBI taxonomy): domain Eukaryota; kingdom Metazoa; phylum Chordata; class Mammalia; order Rodentia; family Cricetidae; genus Microtus; species Microtus ochrogaster. The sequence goes on from NC_022009.1 coordinate 82,556,873, forward strand.
CTGTCAGAATGGCTAAGATCAAAACCACCAATGATAGCTTATGTTGGAAAGGATGTATAGTAAGGGGAGCACTCATCCATTGCTGGTGGAAATGCAATCTTGTACAACCACTTTGGAAATCAGTGTGGCGGTTTCTTAGAAAATTGAGAATCAACCTATATCAGGATTTAGCAATACCACTCTTGGGAATAGACCCAAAAGATGCTCAATCATACTACAAAAGCATTTGTTCAACTATGTTCATAGCAGCACTATTTGTAATAGCCAGAACCTGGAAACAACCTAGATGCCCCTCAACTGAAGACTGTATAAAGAAAGTGTGTCACATCTACACGTTAGAGTACTACTCAGCAGTAAAAAACAATGACACCTTGAATTTTGCATGTAAATTGGTGGAATTAGAAAACACTATCCTGAGTGAGATAACCCAGACCCAAAATGATGAATATGGCATGTACTCACTCATAAGTGGATACTTGGCATAAACAAAGGGCATCGAGCCTATAGTTCATGATCCTAGAGAAACTAAGTAATAAGGTGAACCCAAAGAAAAACATATATAGACCCATCTGAGGGTTGGAGACAGACAGGGTTGCCTGACAGGACTGGGATCATGGGAGCTGGTGGGGGTGGGGTAAAAGGAGGGAGAGAGAGGGAAAAGGAGGAGAGAAGGGAAGGGTTGAGGAGAACTTGAGGGAATGGATGGTCAAGATGGAGGGCAGACAGATACGAGAGCCAGGAGAGAGATATCCTGAGTGGGGGAGCAGAGAGTTCTACATCTGGAATGGCAGGCAGCATGAAGAGACTGTGAGCCACCTAGTTTGAGCTTCTGAGATGTCTAAGTCCATTCCCCTAGTGACATACTTCCTCCAATGAAGCCACACCTACTCCAACAAGCCCACACCTTCTCTAATAGTGCTATCCCTATGAACCTATGGAAGCTTTTATTCAAACCACCATACAAGACTTGAGGCTGTGCCTGGATTTCACCCTCCAGCACCACACCCCCCCCACAATATTATCTTTAAAAAAAAAAAAACATGGTAAAATGCTTTAATTCCAATAATGAAAAGGCTAAAAAGTACTTTAAATGAAAATGAGGTTACTCTTGCTGTGTGTGTGTGTGTTTGTGTGTGTGTGTGTGTGTGTGTGTGTGTGTGTGTGTGTGTGTGTGAGAGAGAGAGAGAGAGAGAGAGAGAGAGACCTTAACTTTTAAGAACTATATTGTTTACATAAAGTTAAATATGTATATGGAACATCAAAAGTAGAAGTGAAGTGAAAGTGTCTAGGGGAATAAAGGGAGACTAATAAAAGGCAGCTGAGAGTGGACGAAAGGCATAGGAGGATAGGGAGAATGTTATCAAGATATATATCAAGCCAGGCGGTGGCGGTGGCGCACGCCTTTAATCCCAGCACTCGGGAGGCAGAGGCAGGCGGATCTCTGTGAGTTCGAGACCAGCCTGGTCTACAAGGGCTAGTTCCAGGACAGGCTCCAAAGCCACAGAGAAACCCTGTCTCGAATAACCAAAAAAAAAAAAGATATATATCAAGATATATTGTATACTTACATAAATGTCCAGATGCAACATAGGACCACATACAATGAGCACATAACAAAAAAAAAACAAAACAAAACAAAAGAAAATGTGAAAATGCATCATTTAGCTTCACTGCCATCCTAATGTTTGTGATTTTGTTAAGATAAGGTATAGTGTGGTCTAGACTGTCCATAGACTCCTCATCATCTTACTGACTCCTCCCAACTACTCTAATATTAAAAAAAGACAAAGCAAACTGAACAAAGTACTTATAATTATATACTTTATTTGTGCTAATTACTGTAAGATTTGATTTTGTTTTTTAAAGTCAGGGTCTCTCTCATTATGTGACCCTGGCTTACCTCACAGAAACCCACCTGTATCTGCCTCCAGAGGGCTGGGATTAAAGGTGTACATCATTATGGCCATCGTGATGATTAAGAGTCAAATCTTGGAAGACCAGCCTATGCTGTTAACCATTTCTCTAACCACCATTCCCTCATCCATTTTTTAAATACTAAGTTCTCTGGAAAGGGCACAGCATCTTCCCCCATGCCTCCCTCCCTGTCTGACAGTATTTAATGAATCTCTGCTGTGGGCGACTGAGGACTCCACCTCCAAGAAGAGCACTCCTTGTCTTATGAGGCTTACATTCAGGTGGTGGGAGTCAGACTTGGCAGGTAAATGATTAATATGGACTATGGAGGAAAATAAAGCATATTTATTTATGACATATTCTGATGAAGTCTAAAATGAGAAAAAGAAATTCTGTTTCTATTTCAAATGGTTCACAATGATAGTGTTCATTTCTTTCTGTTGAAATTTAAAAATATAATTCATAACCCAATAGGTTGCTGAATCAATATTATTAATCTGGAATCTGGAAACCACAAGAGAAAAGAATAGACAAAAGGCTTAGGAACCATATTTTGGAAATATTCATGACCCACAGAAAATTACTAGGACTTGATATATAAATTAATTTTATCTTCATCGTTATAGGGTTAGCCTTTAACTTTTTGAATAAAGTAAATTTAAATTTATTGTCTGTCAAATCCATGAATTATACTTTCTAGTAGAATATTTTTGTTAGCATGAACATGCATAATCAGAAAGAACATGTTCCTAACTAGGAAAACTTCCCCTTAGATACCTTCTGCCAAAATATTACTTAGACAATCTGTTACATTATCTGTAATCTTCAGCTCTGCAGATGGCTGCATCCCTTAACATTGCCTGCCTGGAATCTGAAGCAGCACCGTGACACACCACAGGGACTGAGAATGCTATAAAAATGAAAGATGGTTCATAATCAACTTACTTCAGAGTTCTCCCCATGGAAGTTATTAAAGTAATAATGATATCAAAGATATGAACTATAAAATGTGAAATATTAACAAGAATCTCTAACATAATTATATTGCCTCTCAGTAGTTTCTTTGACTCACAAACAGATGGACCTAAGAGGTAAGCACTGAAAAACACACACTGAACTTGGCAATTAGGAAGTAGGTCACTGGTAACTTTAATGAGAACAATTTCAACAGAATGGTGGAAAATTGTCAGACCTATTAGTTTCCCCTGGTTGAGAAATCAACAGAATGAACATGAAGACAAAAAAGAAATCACTCTTATGAGAAACATAGACAAGATGATAAAAGGAGAACAAACAGTAACTAAAGAGCACTCTTATTTCAGTTTTGATTAGACTGGAAAATGTGGATTTCCAACGCAGAAGGGAAAGTACCAATACGTTGATAAGTGTTTTCTCAAAACCAAATTGAGCAAGAGTAAATGCACAACTAGAAAAGAAGGAAACTCTATGTAGCTGAAGGTCAAGGAGAGGAGCCAGGGCTCCACTTTGAAAGAAAAGTATCAGAATCTGAGTGTCTTCATGAGACACTGCCTTGCCTCCAGAGGTCTGATTACTCAGAGTGAGCAAAATGAGGAAAAGTAGGATAGATGGCAAGTCCCAAGATCTATAATGCTTAGACAAAGTCAGACAGGCAAAGATGAGCAGCGCTCTCTCTCTCTCTCTCTCTCTCTCTCTCTCTCTCTCTCTCTCTCTCTCTGTCTGTCTGTCCTCTCTCTCTTACACACACACACACCACACCAACAGTATCATTTTCATTGCTTTTGAATATAGCATGAGGGCCTGCTGGTTGGGGTTTCTGTCCTGCACAGACCACCGAAGAAGCAGGATGTGACCTGCCCCGCTGAAAAAGGTACTGAGCCATGTGGCTAACATAGATAAGAATAATGGATTAATATAAGTTATAGAACTAATACGAAGCCTGAGCTAATGGGTCAATCAGTTTATATCTAATGCAGACTCTGTATGTGATTTTCTTGGGGGCTTACCAGCTGTAGGAACTGGGCAGGACAGAAACACCAACAAGCAACCCCTCATGTTACATTTGAAACTAAATTGAGATGGCTCAACAGGAAAAGGAACTTGTTGCCAAACTTGGAGATCTATGCTTGGTACACAAGACATGGCAAGAAAGAACTAGCCACGACACTCACACAAGGCATACTTTGAACTTCACATAAAGTATATTGGTGTGAATATACACACACACACGCACAGGCATGCACAAATAAATAAATGTAATAAAAGTTAACAAGTAATACAGTCATGGTGGTAATAAAACTAGATTAGGGACTTATGTTTCTGATTGATCAAGATGATACAAAAGGGCAAGACTGATCCTCCTATATGAAGTACAGAAATGATGCAATCTATGAAACAATGGTTTCCAAGACATTTCACATCACAGAACAAATGATATGATCTCTGAGAGACAAGAAACATAGGTTACCTGAATATTTACTTTTGGAAGGAATTTCCAGGCTATAGCACAGGGAAGGGGCAACAGACCAGCATATCAGATCATGGAAGGATGTACCAGAGAGGGGAGAGGTACTCAAGAGACCAACAAAGGGTTCGCCCAGAGAATGAGGCAAAACTCTTATCAGCATTTGTATTATGAAACCCCCTAGCAGGATAAACAGCCACCCCCAAACATTAGAGGGAAAATATTTGTTCACCATGTAGACTGAGAATAAATAATTCCTGTTCCAGAAAACCTGGCTAGGACCTTCATAGTAAACTTTTAGTATGTGGAAAGGTGTTAGCAGTTCTGCCTCAGTAGCAGGAAATAGTAAGTCCTAGATTAATCACTGTTCCAATTTTGCTAAAAAAAAAACAAACAAAAAAACTTAAAACAAGACCCCAAAGATTCAATCTGTATCTGAGTAGTTGCAACAGATGGCAAGAGTATATAAAGGCAGCAAAGGCAACCAGCACCAAGCAAGGTGGGACTCAGTGTCTGATACACAAGAGAAATAAGCTTGTACCAAAAAGTAGGAAAATATAATCTACAAAGAGAAGGCAGTCTAGCCAAATAACTGGGAGTAAAAGCAACATATCAGTGCCAAACAGGGTACTGCTAGACAGCCCTGCTGCCTAGAGTACCAATTCCTTGTGTGGGGAGGGTGAGCTGAGGTGAATTTACCTTATGGAACTGTTATACAATTTCCATGAGAAAAATGTGCTGAGCCAGTCAGTAATCAACAATATTCTAAAATGTATGAGTTTAAGACTTTTCCAAAAAACAAAAATATTGTGTTTAAAAAGTTTAAGATTTTCCTGTATGCTAAAGGCTCTGGAGGAGTAGATATCATTCTGAAAAAAATTATTAACAGATAAATTATGGCCAGGATGATGATGCAATGAGTAAACGGGCTTGCCCTATGAGACTGATGTCTTGAGTTTAATTCCAGGAACCCACATAGAAGATGGAGAAAATCAACTTCCAAAAGTTGTTCTTGGAGTTCCAGATGTGTGTCATGGAATGCTTATATCAGAACGTTTATGCATATAAAATAAAATAAAAAGTTAAAAAAACAAAAGACTGATGAAAGGAAAAGAACCTGTCTACTACAACCCTGTATTTTAAATAACTTGTAAAAAAGTAATAGAGTACATTTTTGATATTTGACAATGATAGCGGTCAAGATAAAAACTCAGACAGTATTCATTTTCTCTTCCTAGAATGATGGTCTTGCCAAGGAGCCTCAGAGGTGATAAACTCTTACACATCTCTCTCTTCTTTAATTAATTACTTTATTAGTTTTACATCCCAGCCACAGTCCCCCCTATCACCCCCTCACTTCACTCCCCCTCCATTTCTGTTCAGGAAAGGGCAGATCTCCTATGAGTATCAACAAAGCATGGTATATCAAGTTGCAGTCCATGCAGTAAGACTGAGCAAGGTAAGTCACTATGAGAGAGGTAGGGCTCCAAAAGCCAGTAAAAACGTCAGAGACAGCACCTGTTCCCATGTTAGGAGTCCCACAAGAGGACCAAGCTATACAACTGTCACATATATGGAAAGTGTGTGGGTCAATCCCATGCAGGCTTCCTGTTGTCGGTTCAGCGTTCATGAGCCCGACTCCAGCTTAGCTGACTCTGAGTTTTCTTGCGGTGTCCTGCACCCCTGTGTCACCCTCTCCTGCAGGATCCCGAGCTCTGCCTAATATTTGATGCATCTGTTTCTATCAGTTGGTTCACATAGTTCACTCTTCCTAGCTACTCTGCCATAGTTCAAAGTCATCCTGAGTTCTATATTGAGGTCCTGTCTCAAAGAAATAAAAACAACAAGAAAAGTTATGTGAATCCTAATTTTTTTCTTTAAGTTTATTTCCTTATTATTGTATGTATACAGTCGGAGCTGGGGTGTGCATTCCACAGTGGGCATGTGGGTATCAGAGGACAACTCTGAGGAGACAGTTCTTGCTACCTACCTTTTTTTAAAAAAAAAAAAAAAGCAATGCACTTTATTTAGCTCATGACTGCACACAAAATCATGCAAGATTTCTCTACCTTTCTATGAATCCGATAATAAAGCTTAGATCACCAAACTAGAGTGGTAAGTGCCTTTACCTGCTGAGTCATCTGATAGGCCGGAATGAATCAGATTCTAAGGGTCAACTTGTGATGCACAATTCAGATCTCTTTATTTATATCAAATCTTAATTTTTACATCTTCGTTCAAAAAATAATTCACTCTAATAAAGAATTAACTAAAACTTTAGCATCAATTGCTTTATACTATCCACACAGGAAATGTTCAGTCCAATTAAGAATATTCTAAACTGGGTAGTAGTGGTTCACGCCTTTAATCCCAGCACTTGAGAGGAAGAGGTAGGCATATCTCTGTGAGTTCAAGGCCAGCCTGGACTACAGAGTGAGATCCAGGACAGGTAGGGCAACACAACGCAGTGAAACCCTGTCTCAAAAAATTAAAAAAAAAAAGTCTAACAGAAATGACAGGAGGGTTATGTTTGTTTGTTTGTTTGTTTGGTTTGGTTTTTCAAAACAGAGTGTTTCTGTGTAACAGTCCTGGGTGTTCTAAAACTCACCTTCTAGATAGAACTGGCCTTTAACCCACAGAGATCTAGCTGTCTCTGCCTTTCCAGGGCTGGGATTAAAGGCATGCACCACCGCCACCCAGTCAGGAGTGGTAGAATAATAAAAAATTGTTTTATAAAACAATACAGCAAAAGTTTAACATCAAATTTTAAGGCAACTGAACATCTGAAATGAACCCAAAAGGATGGTAAACTTACAGTTTGTTGCTGCATGGAAGTGAGAAGTAAGTGCCTGGGTAACTGTACTCCAAAACATGTACAAAATCTCAGGCTGTCCATCCTGTGAGCAAATACACAAACAGGAAAACACTGTTTATTTCAAGATGTGCAACAAAGGCAGGAGAGACACCCACAGTTATGAGTACTGGCTGCCCTCTCCTCATCTGTAAGACGAGCTGGCAGAGGAACCATCACTTCTGCACTATTATGAAGATTACAGACGTTAATAAAAGTCTTGGGTCAATACAACATGTAATAAACCCTCAATGAAGGTTAGCTATATATTAAGGTTTGTTTCTCTTTATGCACCAAATCAAATGTATATATATCTTCTTTTTTTAAAAATTTATTTATTTATTAAGGATTTCTGCCTCCTCCCCGCCACCGCCTCCCATTTCCCTCCCCCTCCCCCGATCAAGTCCCTCTCCCTCATCTGCTTGAAGAGCAATCAGGGTTCCCTGACCTGTGGGAAGTCCAAGGACCGCCCACCTCCATCCAGGTTTAGTAAGTTGAGCATCCAAACTGCCTAGGCTCCCCCAAAGCCAGTATGTGCAGTAGGATCAAAAACCCATTGCCATTGTTCTTGAGTTCTCAGTAGTCCTCATTGTCTGCTAGGTAAGTCCGGTTTTATCCCATGCTTTTTCAGACCCAGGCTAGCTGGTCTTGGTGAATTCCCGAAAGATCATCCCCAAGGTCTCAGTGTGTGGGTGTACCCCTCGCGGTCCTGAGTTCCTTGCTCGTGCTCCCCCTCCTTCTGCTCCTGATTTGGACCTTGAGATTTCTGTCCGGTGCTCCAATGTGGGTCTCTGTCTCCTTTCATCGCCTTATGAAGGTTAATATTCAGGAGGATGCCTATATGTTTGTCTTTGGATTCACCTTCTAATCAACCCAATTATAAAATGGGGCACTGAGCTGAACAGAGAATTCTCAACAGAAGAACTTCAAATGGCCAAAAGACACTTAAGGTCATGCTCAACTTCCTTAGCGATCAGGGAAATGCAAATCAAGACAACTTTAAGATACCATCTCACACCTGTCAGAATGGCTAAAATGAAAAACACCAATGATAGCCTTTGCTGGAGAGGGTGTGGAGAAAGGGGTACACTCATCCATTGCTGGTGGGAATGCAAACTTGTGCAACCACTTTGGAAAGCAGTGTGGCGGTTCCTCAGGAAATTCGGGATCAACCTACCCCTGGACCCAGCAATACCGCTCTTGGGAATATACCCAAAAGAGGCCCTATCATACAACAAAAGTATATGCTCAACTATGTTCATAGCAGCATTGTATATATATTTTCTTATTGGAGACATTAAAATATTAATAGATTTCTTAACATTAAGAGTAAAATCACATCATCACATTGATGACAGGCTCCTACTACCTACTTTAGAATAAAAATCTATGTTATTATTATTTTAATATGTTATTGAGTCTCAGAAGACAGTATGGTCCTTGTATACACACACCATGACTTCATCCCAAAGACAGTGATTTGAAATAAGAATAAATTTTCTCTTTTTGGTTCTTTCGAAACAGGGATTCATGGAGCAGACCATAAGGGCCTTGAGCTCACCACAATTCATCCACCTCAGGCTCCAGAGTGTTGTCATTATGGGCATGTTTCACCAGGTCTGGTCTGGACATACAATTAAAATCAAATTGCTTTGACAGATGAAAATTTTTTATTTACATTCTTAAAAGTGATCCAACGTTACCTTTTTGAGGTACGCATATATGTGGAAAGATGCAGATGTCTATCTTCAAAGTACCATTACATGTTTCCCAATTCTAGCTACTTTTCTTGTTAGGTGAAAAAAAAATGGTTCAAAACATATTTTGGGGGGAAACTTCATAGACTGAGATACTTTCTCTATATAGATAATATGAAGGAATTTTACACGTTAAAATAAATAATAAAATATTTTCAACATTTAATAACTGAAATAATATGAATAAAATTCGTATGTAAATTAATAAACTAATTATATTTTCAGGAAAGAGTTTATTTCATTTCACATTCAGATTTCTGTCTCTGTTCCACAGACCATTCCATTTCACTCCTTAGACATTGTTTGCTTTCAGATGTGATCTTAAAATACAACACTGAAATTCTATTTTTACAGCTTTGCACTCACTAAGAAACCATGGCAGGGCATGCGGGCGCAACAGGCTGCTGAGGCTTTCATCATTGCCTTTTATGCTTTCCTTCCGCGCCCTTGTTTGCTGCATTTGTTACATGTGATCTTTCAGTCTGCTTTCATCTTCTTCATGGGTTGAGCACTATAGATCTCAAGTCCATCAAAGGCTCCATTTCAGCTTTTGTTTCCCACAAAAGAGTTTTAATTTTATATGATCTCATATCTCACTTTTCTAAGGCAAAAATGAAGATACATTTTCTGAGGCTACTGTTGAATAAATGAATTTAGAATTGCAAACTTCAGGAATTGATAAACTAAATAAAAATTAGCATAAAGATTTTAGCAAACTATAGCTATTTCCTGAATAAATACTAATGTAGGCAAAGTTCTTAGGTTATCTCAAGCAACTATCACCTGTTTGTGTATTAATATAAGGAATTATTCTTCCATTCAGTATAGCGAATTATATACTTTAAAGTGAGACAAACTTGAATGTAGAATGAGGAAAACTTGTTCTATTTCGAGTGGATGGATTCCTCATTCTGACATTTCATATATGAAACACAATAAACAGGGTCAGAAGAAGAATTCAAACAGAAGTGGGTTTGCCTATCCTTCACAAAATGTTCGGCTTCAACTATCACTGGTGGACTTGCAGAATGTCTCATTCACTACTCCAGTATGCCACACAGCATTGATTCTGACCAAGGAGCGCACTCCATAGCCACAGAAGTACAGCCTTAGGCCCATGCTCACTGACTCTACAGATCCTACCATGTTTCCCTCCTTCCTGAAGCAGGCCTGATAGAAGGGCGGAATGGCCTTCTGAAGACAGTAATAGCGCGACTTACATGACAGCAGCCTGAAGGGCTGGGGACAGGGTATTTCAGGAAGTGGTATACGCTTTGAATTAACATCCAATATAAAGTATGGTTTCCCTTATAGCTAAGATTTACCAGTTCATAAATCAAAGCGGGTGATAAAGAAATGTTTTCTGTCACTCACTATTACCCACAGTGACCTACAGCCTTAAGCTCTACTAGCACAGAAGTTGGGGTTCCATACAGGGGAGTGCTCCTGCCTGAGGCACAACAAACATTCCATTTAACTGGAAGAATGAGATTTGCTCCTTGGGTCTTCTGATGCCCATAAACCAACAGGCAAAGAAAGGATCAACACTGTTAGGAGGAGTGACTGATCCAGCTGCCGGGGGAATTTGGATTTCTTCTGCACAGTGGACGTAGGGAAACCTATGTCTGGAGTGCAGGAGAACCTTTAGGGTATCTTTTGGTGTTTCCATGTCTTGTGATTAAAGTCAACTGGAAACTACTACAAACGACAATCCAAACAAAATAACAAAAGGCACGGCAGACCTTTCAGGAATAAAAGTATGGGTTACTCCCCCAGGAAAAAATCCACAGCTTGCTAAGGTGTGGATATTTATATATTAATATAATGTTTATATATTAATATATAATACACACACATACATAATATATTATCTCATAATTATATAATGTCTCATAATTTAATGATAACCACTGGTACTGTCTCAATCAGTGGTGTATGATAAAGAAAACATATAATATCCACTTAATATATGTGTATATACACATATATTATATTATATATGATATATAAAATAAATATAATATATAACATTTTATTATAAAAGGTGCTAGATTAAACCAACCTATATATTTAAAAAATATCTTCACTACAAAAGATAGGCTACTTTGGGGAAAGGTTGTTTTAATTTCTATGGGAAACGAAAGGCTGTAGATTCATTCAAAGTTAAATGATTAGGTCTGATTAAGGAAGACCCCCTGAAAATCCTGGCTAATAAGCATAAAGAAATAAACCTAAAAGAACTGATGTATATTTTACCTGCTCAAACATAAAACCAAAAAACATTTTTAACTGATTTGTATTTACCACATATCCCATACTTGTAATATATGTTACCTTTAAAATTTATGTTTTCAGAACAAGGGGACCAGACACCAATGAAAACTGATGGCCCAGTTGATCCAGCATCCACAACAATCTCAAGGCTACTGGTTGAGATGATCTAGCCTCACAAAACAGCCCAGCCAAGACCTAACAATTACTCTGATTTTCTCAAGTTTCCCCTAAAAATGTGCCCAAAAACAAGTAGTCTAGAGAACAACACCCACATTCCCCAAACATGGGTTATGGATGTTTATTATCATTTAAGGGGGTTGGTCTCAAGTTGTTGGTCATAGCATAAAAAGAAAGAGCAAATAAAAGAGTTAAATTGAAAGATCTCTTTCTAAAGTTAAAAAGGAAGATGTGATATAGAAATAATGAGATAAAAGGGTAAATTATTGAGTCAATTTTAAACCAAAAAACAACAATTGATCTAAAAATATTTTACATTGGTATTAATTTGGGTTTATTGATACAAATTTAAGTTTAATTTTGTTATTCTGTATTATGTTTCTACTCTTGTTTAGTGTATTATGTTTATGCAGCTGAAATAAAACTGTAATATATAATTAAGAAATAGAGATTAACTGTCATCTATAATAGTCAGACTTAGAGTCACGCTAGGTATGTTTTCAAGGTTAGAAACAGATATATTTATATAGATAAAAGATCTTCAAAAACTTCCAAGACCTACAGATTATAGCATTTAATATACTTAATAACTTAAGGCTTTTCATGACAGTGAGACATGTCTGCCCCTGGCAGCACCAATCTACTTCAAAGAAGATGATGGGCATCAAAGAAACTACATATGGAGTTTGCTTTCTTTATGACCAAAAGCTAACCATTTGGGCAGAGAAATTGCCCTTGCCCCAACTGCTAGCAATATACTGTTTAAACTGGACCAACAGGACACAAAAAAGGTGACTGGCAAACTTTACTAAGACAGGTAAGGACAGGCGGATCACTGTGAGTTCGAGACCAGCCTGGTCTACAGAGCTAGTTCCAGGACAGGCTCCAAAGCCACAGAGAAACCCTGTCTCGAAAAACCAAAAAAAAAAAGAAAAAAAAAAAAAGACAGGTAAGGCAATCCTTCAAAATTCCTTGCTTCAAAGAAATGGCTGTCAGATATACTAGGCCTATATGCCAAAGCTGGTTGTCCAAATGTTACAGAAGGACCTAGGCTGACTGTCCAGACAGCCAGGTATCCCTGTTGTTAGGTAACATTTCACCCTCCTGGGGTGTTTGACAGAGTTGAAAATTAGATAGTTATAGTTAAAATTTCATTAGTTATGATAAAAAGCAAATTAGGTATAAAACTTTAGAGTCATCTATAATAGAGTATTTTCTCCAATTTTGCCAAATATAATAAACTAGATATTGTAACTGTAATCCTTATACTTCATAAGTATTTTTGTTCATTAAAGTTAAAACCTTCCTTTTAATTAGACAAATGGGGGAAATGTGGAATATTCCTTTACATTGTGAATATATGTCACTGTGATTTTATTAATAAAGAATCTGACTAGCCAATAGCTGTACTGGATAAAGTTAGGCAGGAGGTAATATAATAAAATAAGAAAGAAAATCCATTCACCATTTGCTCAAATCATCCGCATTTACTTTACCGTCTACATTCTTTTTCTTTGTGAACAACTACTGAGTATGTAAAAGCACAATGGTTCTAAACAAATAAACCGATCTCAGAAATAAAGATGTTCGTATGTAAAAACAGAGTAAAATTATTAAAATTAGTAAGGTTCAATTCCCTGTGAATGACAGAAGAACTGTATAGAAAGTGCAGCTGATTTCTTTTTTGTATGTAATGGTCTGAACAGGAATGGCCCCATAGGCTCATTTATTAGAATGCCTGGTCACCAGGGAGTGCTGTGACCTTATTGGAGGAAGTGTGTCACTGGAGGTGGACTGCGAGGTTTCCAAAAATCCAACCAGGCCCAGTGTCTCTGTCTTCCTGCTGCCTATGGATCCAGATATAGAACTCTCAGTTACATCTCCAGCAACATGTCTCCTGTATGTCACCATGCTCCTTGACATGATGAAAACGTCCTGAACTCCTGAAACTGTAAGCCAGCTCCAATTACATAATTCTTCTGTGAGCTGCTGTGGTCAGGAAGACGGCTGACAGCAAAGAACACTGACTAACACAGCACGCGGGCTGTGCAGTTTGTATTCTATAGCAAAGCAAAACTAACAATAGCTCTATTATCTTCTCTGACTATTGCACTGGATTTTGTGAGTTTGCATCTGGGTAAGGGACCATGCACATGTGCATCTTTACATGTGTGGATGTCTTTTGTTCCTTCTCATCTACTGGAACAGAACAATGAGAAACAGTTCTTATCTTCTACACTATTTTAGGGAAGAAATATTTGATGTCCTCATTGTAGACTGGAATGTTATCATTTGTTTTTCACCAGAGCCCTATACCAGCTTGGGAAATGATGGAGTAGAAAGAACTTTCATCGGGATTGGATTTTGGATTCTGTCCATGCTTTTCTTAAATGAGTTGGACAATAGCAGAGGTTTTCTTTTACACTCCCTGGCTTTCTTTTTCCAATGAGAGCTACATTAAAATCTTAATTGACTATCTGAAGTGTTACATTTTCGTTCATATACACTACACTTATCCCTCATGTAGAATGCTGAATACTGTCATTAACTCTCTGCCAGGCTCTAGTTTCTGCAGATTTGCATACTACCAGCTGACCTTTATCTCAACTGTTTATTCATTCTTTCATCTACTCACCTTATTACTGTGTGTTCAAGTGTGGACTGGGCATATGTGTCATGGTGCTGTGTCAAATGACAACTTAATGAAGGACTTCTTTCCTTTTACCCTCTTCTGCGTCCTAGGGCTCAAACTCAGGATGCCAGGCTGACAGGACTATCACCTTTATTTGCTGAGTCATCTTGCCAAACCTCAATGCTTTTATTTTCAAATGTCCTATTTGGCTACTTTAAAAAATATTTTATAATATTATTTTTCAATTTTCTTATTATCGGCAATTATTTACTAATTTTAGCTTATTAGCTAATTCTAATATACCAAATCTATAGTGTGCAAGAGATATTTTCAAAGCCTGAGAGTTTCTTTGATTTTTTTTCCTGTTGGATCTCAATAATAGCTTTCAATTTAAAGGAGTGGACATTTTTCACTGTGAACTGATATTGCCGGGGACTGAAATACATGGTGGAGTCTGATGACTATAGCTATGAATGCTTTCCTCCACCAAGGGTCTATAGTTGTTTCTGGTGGGAATAAAAGTATTGTTAGCATCAGACAGCCTTGTTTGCTAGTATGGGATAGGTATCAGCTTTAATGCAATGCTTCTCTGTAGCTTATTTGCTTGTAGTGCACTGATAAGATCCTTAAGAAAATCTCATCTCTAGACTAACAGAAATAGAAACCAACCTGTATAGATAGAGTACTTATAATAATATTTGATTGTCTGTCTAACTGGCTTATCCTGTTTCAGTTGCTTATATACATTAAGAAGTCACAGTCAGGTTGACTATTTTACCTATAAAGCTAAGATTTTGAATTTGGGTGCCTTAAAGTTTCTAACTAGAGACTCCAATGCTATTACTGAATCATATGCTATGTCTAAAAGGGCAAAAGAAAACACATTTTTGGCATCGTTAAAATTCTCATTAGTACTATAGCAGCTTAAAATGCTGAACACATTCCAAATTTAGCTTAATGCATCCTACACACATGATTACAAAACTCATTTGAAGATAAAAATTGCTGGCTTAGAAAATGAAAGTATCAAATCCACACCCCCACACAGCCAAACTGGCTTAATTCTGTCCATGAAAATCTACAGTCTGTTTTTCACTATGTGGTTCCTAAATAATTTGTCACTAATTTGCTAACTCACTTTACAGTCAAGTGTTATTACAAAGTAGTGGTGATTCTACATTGACACTAGAACTCTTACCTGGCCAAAAAAAAAAAAAAAAAAACAGAAAAAAAAAACCACCCAATCAACCAAGCAACAACAAACAAAAATCTGAACGTCTCTTTTTCTTTCTTACGCTTTTTTATTTTTTTCAATATTAGATTCATTTATTTTATTTCATGGGTTATGAATGTTTTGCCTGCATGTATATCTGTGCATCGTGGATATGCCTGGTGCTCAGAGAGGTGTCAGATCCCCTGGAAGTGGAGTTACAAAACATGAGATGCCAGGTGGTGAGAGTTGCACCTGGATCCGCTCGAAGAGTGGTTGGAGTCAGTGCTCTTGGCTTGATATGGGGTGGGGTGGTGTGGGGTGAGGGAGGCTTGATCCTGTCCCAAGCTGGCATGCCAGACCTGTTGACTCCCCCCAAAGAAGGCCTTACCACCTCTGAAGAGTATATGGGGGATGGGAAGGAGGATATGAGGGGGTGGGAGAAAGGGGAGGGAACTAGGGTTTGTATGGAAAATGAAAAGATTTTTAGTAAAAAAAATAGGAAAGAGTCAGTGCTCTTATCCACTGAGCTATCCCTCCACCACCTAAGCTTGAAAATCTAATGTCTAATAATCAGCCTCAAACTTTTACTTATAAAGAAATTATTGATTCATTCATGGATGCTATAGAAAACACACTACAGAGAGAGAAAACAATCTAGAATTAAAAAGAAATATGAATTGATAAGTTTGAATGCATTTTTACAAATATACTAAGGCAATACACATTAATTTTACAGGACAGTTATGAAATTACCAGGAGCAGAATAGCCACTTCTGATAAACAAGAGCTCTAAAATGGCTCCACAATTCTACTAAAATATCCATAAGCTTTATTCATTACATTAGATACAAATGGTCCACAATCATTTTATATTCAACTCAATGTGTTGCTTCATATTCATGTATCCTTGATGGATCTACTAAACAACCTCCCAAGTAAGAAAGGATAACAGAAACTACCTCTTAAGAACATTCTTACTATTAGACTATGGATGTTATACACACTATCCTTTCTAGCACTCACAATCAAGGATCTTAGCAAGTAACCCAATTATAAAAACATTTCAAAATTAATGACTAAGATGTAGAATCAGAGAGTCGCTGCCTTGGAAGGAGTCCTCATGGCCCACGAAGCTAGCGGTTAGGAGGATAAAAGAAAGATTTCACGACATGAAAGGAGAACACAGCGAAGAGAATTAGGGGCAAACTAATAATGGAATGGGTTCTGTGGCTACTGTTTAGATTTCTTTCAGGTGGGTTTCTAGTGGAAATTTTGGAAATGTTACAAGCCACCACTCCAATGACAGAAGGGGAAAGTGTGTAGTGCACTTCAGAAATTATACCACACTCCAGCTAACATTTATCTTGCAAGGAAATTTATAGTTGTCAATAAACACATCGTCTTTGATATACAGTTACCTTGCAAGGCAGTGACCCAGATAATACTTGCCAGCATCTTCCCACTTTCTGCATGAGTGATATACAAAATATCCTTATTTAGACATACCTTAACTATTTCTTCAATGAAACAAATCTGAGAAACAGGATCTCTCTTCTTGGTTAATACTTTTTGTAGATGCTGTACCTAAAGGCGGGAAAAGAGAGAGAGAGGGGCAACATAAATTTAACTGGCTATTTCCAAGTGAAACCAATGTAACTCTTAGGAATTGGAAAAAGCGTGGTATATTTCAGAAGTCCCTCAAAAATAGCATTACTGCTATCATATGGGACAAGTGGACAAGGAGTCTATGCACACACACACTACGGTCAGCCAGCAGAGGTGCTGGAGCATTAGGGACGATAAAAGACACAGAAGTTTCAGGAGTTAGAAAGCTCTTTCCATCTCTTGAGATATTTACCTGTCCACATGCAGCACAGATATGATCCATAAGTTTTTCCATATTGGTCCAAAGAGAAGCACGAAAAGCTGCTGTGTTTCCTGGAGTTGGCATGGTAGCTCGCCCAGGACCTCCTGGTTAAGAGTAACAGAGAAATGGGGGAAAATAAAAAGCTCCCAAATACAGCAGAAGTGCAGAGAAGACAAAAACCAAAAGGTGTCCTCTCTCACAAATAGCTTCTTATGCACAATATAAAAAAAAATCTTTGTGTATAGTAAGAAAAGTAAATATCACACAATCACATGGATGGGGCTATAAAATCAAAATAAAAATTAATGAGAACAGTTTCCTTAAAAAAGAAAGAGGGTGAAGAGTTATCAAACAAAGTGAAATATTTCACATATTCAAAATTAAATTTACAAGAATGACAAAGACATGACCCAAAATTGAATTCAAGTAAATATAGAATCAATGAAATTATCTGTGTATCAAATTAACAAAAAAACCATGGGGAAAACAGTTAATTCAAATAATTTAAAATCACAGAAGACTTACTTTAGTAGAATATATGCTATGAGCACAAAGAACTTCAAGGAAATTATCACAGCAACAGGTTTTCCGTGTGTGCAGTTTGGATGTAACAGGCCTGCATCTAGTTCAGGTATATTTTCAAAAGCAGCAACTAATGTTCTCATTATAAACAGAGTAACAGCGAACAATGCAATGAACTTAAACGTTATTCACAAACCGATTTACCAGCGCAGAGTGAAAATGATCCATAATAATGGAATGGGTTCTGTGACCTTAAGTGAGTATATTATCATGTTTATATTATAAGCATATCTAGTATCTAAAAATTATAAGCATTCAAGTTTTTATTTCTACAACCACCCTTCCCAAAACCAACCAATCAAACTAGAACTCACTGATAAAAACCAGGATTCATTATTAGAATATAAAATACAATGCAAAACCAGTTATCTATTATGCAAAATGTTCCTGAACTCTATGCTTCCTCTAAACCTGCAGTTCTCTTACGGTAATATTTCCTCCTTCTTTTCAATTACTTTTCTCACGATACATTGCTTTTCTTTTTTTTTTTTTTGGTTATTTCAACATTTCTTTTTTTAATTTATTTATTTATTAAAGATTTCTGTCTCTTCCCCGCCACCGCCTCCCACTTCCCTCCCCCTCCCCCAATCAAGTCCTCCTCCCTGTCAGCCCAAAGAGCAATCAGGGTTCCCTGCCCTGTGGGAAGTCCAAGGAACCCCCACCTCCATCCAGGTCTAGTAAGGTGAGCACTCAAGATACACTGTTAAGGAAATAAAAAGATAACCAACAAACGGTGCCTAAGGGTTTTTATGGTCACAAGCTAAATACATTGTACTGCAGATATAACCATGATCGAAATAACCAACTGACTAAAGAGAATACCAGCATAAAGGAAGGGAAAGAATATTTGAAATAAATGAGTGCTTTTATTGATTAGATTTAACAGACTCAAGACACACAATAAACTGTCATGAATTTGGATTTATTAAAGTAATAAAAGAAATTAAGAGTTCCTGAAATAAAAAATACTTATGGATGATTTCTAGTTGATGATATTCTCTTCTTTTGAAAGCCAGCAAGATTAAGAACAAACAAAAAGTAGGCAAATAACTTACTTAAAAAAAAATAAGAAATCAGATAAACCCTTCAACTTGATTATGAAGCACTCAAACCAAATGCCATTGATAAATTAAAAGGAAGAAGAGACAGATAACTGACAAATGAGCCATTAGTGGGAAACTGCTTCAAAATCAATTTTAAGAACAACTGTGAAACAGATAAGAGATTCCCTGCTTAGTGAATCTTGACAGTGCACACCAAAGAGGCGTGCTTCCTCTTTAATGACTGTTAGGATTTGGTTCCAATTCAGAGTATTTCCAACGACTACAGAAAATACATAAGGGATGCTGGAAGAGGTGATTGAATGAAAGATACAAAGGAACTGGAAATTTTAGAGATGATGGAGAGATGATGAAAAGACAGAATGCTCTAGGCAGGACAATGGTCCTCAAACTTAAGGATCCCCAGAATGAGCTGACAGGTAGGTTTGAGGATTAGTCTCCACTGTCAACTTAACTGGAAAAGAGGTAGAGATTAGTAAAGCACATCTCTGAACATACCTGGAAGGGTGTTCTAGAGATGATTAGCTCATGAGAGATCTAACCTAATCAATAATCTTGTCCATGAATGGTCTAAAAACTCTGAGCATACAATGGGGAGCCAGAGGAAATGGGTCACTGGGAGCATGTTTTTGAATGGATCATTTTTGCTCTGGCTCCTTGCTGTCATTCCTCCCTACTTCCTAGCAGCCAGGAGGTGAGGTGCTTTGCTCTACCATGATGCCAGCCTCACCTAAGGTGAACAGCAACGAACCATCTGAGCATGGAACAAAACCTCTGAAAATATGAGTCAACATAAGGGCTTGTAAAACTGTTTTTTTTCTCTTTTTTCAGACATTAGTCAAGTGACAAAACTCTAACATAGCAGGTAAATGATTGAATGGTAAACTCTTGCCTGAATTTTGACTTAGGAAGTACATATGGAATTACATAGTTCACATCTCCTTGGTGATACAGAACTTGAGAACTAGGCTTTCTATGAGAATAGTTAGGCTGCGGAGTAGTGATGCTTTTTATTGAGTTCATGGGGAAGATATCAAGAATCCGAGAACTTTAGCAAAATCTAGAGAAGCAGAGTAAAGTGAATTTCCAAGCATTTATTCTGGCTGACTGTTCTAGTCTGCCTCTCTATTGATGGGATAAAACCATGACCAAAAGCAACTTGGAGAAGAAATGGTTTATTATAGCTTACAGGCTACAGACCATCCCAGAGGGAAGCTAAGGCAAGGGACTCAAGGAAACAACAGAAGGGAAGACCATGGAGGAGTGCTGCTTACTGGCTTGCTCCCCATGGCTCGCTCAACCTGCTTTATTATGTATCCATGACCACTATGGCCCACAATGAGCTGAACTCTCCTACATCATTCACCAACTAAGCAAGAAAATGAACCAGACACCTCCATAAACTAATCTGATGGAGGAAATTCTTACCAGGTGACTCTAGGTATGTCAAGTCAGAAAACAAAACAAACAGCAACAACAAAAAAACCTAGTGAGCAAACTAAGAGAGGCATTTTCTCAAATTATTTTCAAAGAATTATTTAATTTTTGAAAAGTTGTTACTGTGTATGATGTGCATGAAAAAATACATGCGTGCCATGGTGTGCATGTGTAGAAGTGAACGGAAATCTTTGTGGCTGGCACTTTCCTTCCACCTTCACAGACCTTCCAGAGATTTTAATCAGATCATCAGGCTTGTAAGACACACTTTGCCCACTAATCTAACTCACCTGCCTGAAATACACTGTTTGTAACTGCATTTAATTCTATTTACAGATGAAAGAATCAAATATAGTGTACTGAGTGAAACAGCTAAAACAAAACACTGGCTTGTGCAAGAGAGAAAATGGAGTGGGTTTAGGCTTAATGGCAAATATGAGTCAACTATAACTTTCATTTATTAGTTATCTTCTTTGATTTTAAAAATTAAGGTGAAATAGACTCAATGCTAAAAGTCTCCTGAAATCAAATCAATAATAAGAAACTGTATAAACTGTCTACTGACTTTTTGTTAGAGCTAAGATCTACAGGCATGGATGGGTGAAGAAAGAGGCAAACTGTTCAACACTGCAGTATGATAAAGTAGAAAAGTCAAAAACAAACCACAATAAAGTGATACTTAGGTAAGAACTGATTCTCAAGTGTGGGGAGCTACTGGGAGTAAAGTTCTTGAGAAAATGGGTTGGGGGAAGCTGAGAATAATAGACTTCACAAAAAAGAAACCAAAACCAAACCAAACCAAACCAAACAAACAAACAAACAACCCCCCCCCAGCTCTCCTAGGATGACACGAAGCTCTTGAATGGCCCCAAATTGGAAACATATACTTCCAAGATAATCAGAACACAGATGCTGAAGGTAGAGGAGAGTAAAACAATGACAAACATGGCTAATAAACGTACTTCCAACGAAACAAGAAAGATCGCTCAGTTCTGTATTCGAATCTGAACTGTCTCCTCCAAAGGTTTGGTCCCCCAGTGAAGCAGTGTACTGAGGAAATGATTGGGTTATGAAGATCACTCCATTGTCTGAGTTAATTTTTAATAGGCTATGGGGGCGAGGCAAAAATTATAGGAAGGTAAGGCCTAATTGGACAAAGCAAGGTCTGGGGTGTGGCTACACCTTCCTCTCCTTGTCTCCACACTGCTAGATGGTAAGCAGCTCTGCCACACCCCATGGGCTCCCCACTATGGTGTTTTCAAACTCACCGTGGTCCAGGAACAACAGAACCAAACGCCCCAAACTGACCTAGAATATCCCCTTTCTCCTTCAGCTGCTTTGCTTACATACTGTGTCACAATAACAAATATAGAAAACATCCTCTCCCACCAGAAATAGAGATGACACTTAAAAACAAACCCAAAATCCTAAAGAACAAAGGTAGAAACACAGTGAAACCTAAGGAACAGGCAAGAAGGAATCATACAAAATGAAATAAAATATGACGATATTCAAATAACTACAGAAAAATACTTAACATGGAAAACAAACATCTGACTTATCAAACATGCATAAAATTCTAAAAAGAGCAAGTGGAGCTCAAAAATAATTAGAACTGAAATCAAATGAACAAAAAATGATGGGTAAACAGTATCTGCAAGGTAGTCTGAAAGTTATTAAACATAAAAATAAGGAAAAGTCATTAGGATATTCACAGGAAACTGATTACCGGGCAACTGAGATAGCACAGAGGGTAACATGCACAAAACCAGCACGAGCACCTGACTCAGGTCCCCAGAACCGATGTGGAAGCCAGGCATGGCAGCACGTGCTGATAAGCTAGCGCTGGGATAGGAAGACAAGAAAACCTCAGGGTCTTGCTGGCCAGGAAGTATGACTGAAACAGTGAACTTCAGGTTCAGTAAGGTGAAGAGATAACCTTCCGTGCCCTTACACACTCATGCACTGGAGTATTACACCCCCCCCCACACACACTCATACAATGCACTTACACACACACAAAAGAACAAATTACCTATATTTCTAATCGGGAAAGAAACAGATACAACATATTCTGCTTCTTTCCCTACCAATCACGTGACATTCCCATGTGAAGACAAGTGACTTAGGGCAAAAACTGAGTCTCTTCCTATCTGTTTTTAAATCCTTAGATGTACAAGGATGCTATCAGTATCAGTGAGGCAGGGCAGGCTGACATTGAGCACGAAGTCATTCTGAGGTGAAACAGTGACTTATTTCTTTAGCTCACATTTATCTCCTAAATTTCTACCACAATTATTTTCTTAGTTCAGTAAGGAAGACAAACATTACACACTGAACTGCAAAAAGTTACAAAATTCTAAGGGAAAGAAAGTATAAATGAAAATTCATATCTGTTCAAAGTATTTAAACACAGGGCAAAAAATACTATCAACCATGTGAGAACTCCAAAAACAGTGTCTATATAACATTTTTGAAAAATCAATTTTATGATGAAATCCATAGAAGGAAGAGATGAATGCAGAAATGCAGAATGGAAAATTCATATAAAAAGACCAGATAAGAATCCAATAATTTAAAATATAATGAAGAAAATATAAAAATCAGATCTATACTTCAACATATGAAAAAGTATGTGGGGACTGACAAAATGGCTCCGTGGGTTAATGTTCTGGCCATCAGCCTGATGACCTGATTGATCCCCAGTACCACATGGTAGAGGGACAGAGTCAATCTACTCCTAAGTTGTTCTCTGACATACACACAGACTGCAGCATGTGTGTGCCCACATACATACACATACACAAACAGATGCATAAAAATAGTGCACATGGAATAATTATGTGAATACTAGCCACAAGTTTAGGAAACATAACAGAAAATAAAATAATATTCCATTTCTTCTTTTCTAGTCTTGGCTCCTTTACTCTTTCTCCAGAGCAAAAAGCCTCAAAAATTTAGAATTATCATCCCCTGATTTTAAGCTTTTAGTGTACATGCACATATCCAAAACAATACCTAGCATAAACTGTCACATTCTTGGGTCTTAAACATCATAATAAATGTACCTTTCTCAAAAAAAATTCAGCAGCCCTCCTATATACAAATGGTAAATGGGCAAAGAAAGGTATCAGAGAAATATCACCCCTTATAATAGCCACAAATATAAAATATCTTGGGGTATCTCTAATCAAACAAGTGAAAAACCTGCTTGACAAGAACGTTAAGTCTGGAAAGAAAGATATTAAAGAAGATAGCAGAAAAGATATCTTCTTGCTCTTGGATAGGTAGGATCAACATATAAAAATGGAAATCTTACCAAAAGCAATCTACAGATTCAATGCAATCCCCATCAAAATCCCAAAATTCTTCACAAACCTTGAAAGAACAATACTCAACTTCATACAGAAAAAAAAAAAACTCAGAATAGCTAAAATATCCTCAACAATAAAAAAACATCCAGAGGCATCACCATCCCTGACTTCAAGTTCTACTACAGAGCTATAGTAATAAAAACAGCTTGGTATTGTTATAAAAACAAACATGTGGACCACTGGATTTCAATCAAAGACCTTGACATTAATCCACAAACCTATAAACACCTGATTCTTGCCAAAGTAGCCAAAATGGCACAATGGAAAAAGGAAAACATCTTTAACAAATGGTGCTAGCAAAACTGGATGTCAACATGTAGAAGACCGCAAATAGAACCATCAAAGTCAAGTTCAGATGAACCAAGGTCCTCAACATTAATCCACTTACATTGAACCTGATAGAAGAGAAAGTGGGAAGTAGCCTTGAACTTATGAGCACAAGAGACCACTTCCTAAATATAACTACAGTAGCACAGACGAGAGCAACAATCAATAAATGGAACATCCTGAAACTGAAAAGTTTCTGCAAGGCAAAGAACATGGTAAATAAGACAGAACGACAGCCTACAGAATGGAAAAATATCTTCACCAACCCCACCACTGACAGAGAGCTGATTTCCAAAATATATAAAGAACTCAAGAAACTAGACATCAGGGCACCAAAGCTACAGAGAAACACTGTCTCGAAAAACAAAACAAAAAAAAAAGAAAAGAAAGAAAAGAAACTAGACATCAAAATACAAAACAATCCAATTAACATATGGGGTACAGAGCTAAACAAAAAATTCTCAACAGACGTTTAAGAAATTGCTCAACATCCTTAGCCATCAGGGAAATGCACATCAAAACAATTCTGAAATACCATCTTACACCTGTCAGACTATGTTTTCTTGTGTTCTTTATATATTCAAAGTAACATTTAAAAAATACATTATTTGATATTAAATCTATAGAGAATTTACAATTAATATATAAAAATCTTTGCCTTAAACTATGTACAAAAATTTATGTTGTGATGCTCCATACTCAACTACTTTAATGAGTATTTAAAATAACTCTACATAACCTCAATACATATGAGAAAATTAACATGAAAACCATTTCATATTAAAAATAAAGATAATACTTATTCCTTAAAAAGATCAGGAAGTCGTGCTTACCATTTCTACATTATATCATGATATCTACTTCCTGATGGATCATAAAAAGGCAGTTTAAAAACCCTTTATTCTTTCTATAATAGAGGCTTACATTAAGATTGACAGTATGCGAAAAATTGCTTTCATTTTTTTCCTGTTCTTGACAACACAATAGGGAATGAGATTAAACAGCTCCTGAAAATTTAAACATTATATCAAACTTTCTGAAAAATAATTGCTAGCAAAATTTGAGAGGAAACGCTCCTTTGGTGATTTTTTTTTCAACAAATTCCTTTGGTGATCTTATGAATAGGAACCTATTCAGAGGCTGAAGCAAACCTTTAAAAATCTAGTTGAGACTTAAGATTCTTTTATTTCTTTTTTATAGTGTAATTGATTCAGAAGCTATGAACTCACTTTAACTTAAGGTTATGTATAAAAATGAAATTTTGCTTTTGTTCTCTTGTTGTTGTTGTTGTTTTTGAGACAGGGCTTCTGTGCGGAGCTCTAGTTGTCCTGGAACTCACTCTGGAGATACGGCGGAGGTGTGTGCCACCACTGCCCAGCCAAAATAAAATTCTTTTGTATTACTTATGCACTAGACGTATCATTAATATACATGGTCTTTTTGTTTATACTCTGTGATTTCGAGTGCCTTCAATAAAAGTACAGGGGGAAATGATACAGTGAGCACAGATAATAATGTGGAAAACTTTTCTGTAGACTGGCAAAATAGCATAGTCAACGAAAGGAAGCCAAGAAATATTTGATTTTAAATTAAAGATGATACAACAGGACAACTGTGTGATGAAAAAGAAACATGGAGGAAGGGAAAACTGACGAGCTGTCAGAGTTGAGCAAAACCAAAGAGGAGTGGAATTTAAAGCCAAGTTTATCTCTCTTTTCTTCTAGACTAGCAAGAGAAAACACATGGCGGTGAGAAATGGAAGAACAGACGGACGTGCAGGAAGAACGAAACACATACAACGGGTGGTCATCCGCCTTCTGCAGAGAGGGGTCAGTGCTTCAGTTAGGGAGGTGTCTTCTTCAGTCTACAATTCAGTACCAGTGTTCTTTACATCGTGTCATCACCACCCTGCTCCCATGGGTTTTATTCATTTTGACTGCTTCAACCATTACTGTTTTTTTTAGTATGAAACTTACAAGGAAAAGTCCAGAAAGTTAAAGTAGCAAGGGTATACCTTAAAAATGTTTTCCTTCCCAATAAAAAAAGTATATGTCAGGATGAAACTTTAGGAAGAAAAATACAATCTGCTCTCTCTCTCCCTCCCTCCCTCCCTCCCTCTCTCTCTCTCTCTCTCTCTCCCTCTCTCTCGTATCTGTTTCCTTCCAACTAAATGATGCCACAGCTGAGACATCTTTATCCAGTGGTTCTGAATATACCAACTGACCAGTTCAATTCACTGATTATACACAAAATGATGGAGGAAGGTCATTGGCTAATAAAGAAATTGCCTTGGCCCATCTGATAGGGCAGAATTTAGATAGGTGGAGTAAACAGAACAGAATGCTGGGATGCTGGGAGGAAGAGGAAGTGAGCACAGAAATCATGCAGTTCCTCTCAGAGCCAGACGCAGTGAAGCAAGCCACCAGGTCAGACATGCTGAATCTTTCCCAGTAAGCGCACCTAGTGGTGCTACACAGATTATTAGAAATGGGCTAAATTAATATGTGAGAATTAGCCTAGAAGAGGCTAGATATAATGGGCCAGGCAGTGTTTAAAAGAATACAGTTTGTGTGTTGTTATTTCGGGTATAAAGCTAGCTGGTGGCCAGGAGCCGGGCGGCGGAACACAGCCTGCAGCTCCCTCAACAACAAAACTTATAAATAAGTCCTGAAATGTAATTTCTTCTCTCATATTTTTCTATTAAAAAATGAGTCATTAGATTGCTTTGAAACATGAGTGCTCGACATACTATTCAAAGAACTTCTTGGTTATAAATAAAGGGGCTAAATATAAACCATCCCCATACCTCTCACAGCTGACTGGGAAGGCTGAGTCAAAACTTTGACATCCAATGCATTGTTGATACTGTCTTCCAAAGAAGCACAATAACCATCCACAACATTGGTAACAGTATCCTTCAAAGTTCCGAGATTATGGAAAACCTGAAGGGCTGTTCCAACCTGAGCTGGATTCTGAAACACAGAAAAAATGGGGTGAAAACAGATATAAATAAGAAATAAGAAAAACCAATATAAATCTTAAGAAAAAGGCCAAAAACTTTAACTGGCAGTTTAGTAGTTACTAATGTATTTACAGGTTAAAAAAGGCTGAAGCAAATGCAATTTGGGACAAGTTTTATTTATATACATGTATGGTTGTGCCATAACTTTTTGATAGAACATTTAATTTGAAATAATATTCATTTGCTTTTCTTCATATGAAAATAATAAAGCTCAAAACCATTTCCTACTGCAGTTATAGTTACAGTTTTCCTTAGTTATAATAAAAGATAAAGCAGATATAAAAATATTATAACTATAATTCTTGCTTGATAACTTTTATTATATGCAATTTTACTATGTTAAATTTAAAACCTTCCTTTTTATTCAAAGAGAAAGGGGGAGGTGATGTAGGAGTAATATCTGCTGTGATTATGTTTTATTGCCATTGGTTAATAAAGAAGCTGCTTTTGGTCAATGGCTTAGTAGAGTAAAGCCAGGATGAAAGACATATAGAGAGAACAGTGGAGTCAGGGAGAAGCCATGTGGCTCACCAGAGACAGATGCTAGATGGAACTTTACTTTGTAAGCCACAGTCACGTGGTGAGACAGAGATTAATGAAGATGAGTTAGTTTAGGATATAAGAGTTAGCCAGAAAGACCCTTAAGCTATTGGTCAAACAGCATTGCAGATAATATGTTACTGTGTGATTATTTCAGGGATGGGCAGCTGGGAACAAACTAACAAACTCACACCTACAGATGTCCTATTTCTTAAGACTTACTAAGTTTAATCTCTTCATCTACCCCCTCCTCATGTGTGTACATGTATGCATGCATGTATGTGTATTATTTTATAGTAATGCCAATAGATTTCAGAAGTAATTTTTAGTATTATTTGTTAACTTAGTTTGGAATAAAAGCTAATGAAACTATTTAACTTGCAGATACTTGCTGTGGGACAATGGTCTTGCACCCTGTAAAGATTTGTCACTTGTATTGGTTTAATAAAACGTCATTTGGCCAGTAGCCAGGCAGGAAGCATAGGTGGGGCTACCAGAATAGAAGAATTCTGGAAAGAGAAAAGGCTCTGTTTGCACTCCTCATTCAGACACAGAGGACGCAAGATGAGAATTTCTCACTGATAAAAGGTACCAAGCCACGTGGCTAACACAGACAAGAATTATGAGTTAATGTAAAATATAAGAATCAATTAATAAGAAGCCTGAGCTAATAGGTCAACCCGTTTATAATTAACGTAAGCCTCTGTGTGTTTCTTTGGGACTTCATGGCTGCCAAACTGGGCACGACAGAAACCTCTGTCAACAGATACTGAGTCATGATGAATGATAAATAAAGTAATTTTAATGAAGAATTTTCATTCCTGAGTTCACACATATATGGGGGAGGGGCTGTAGAAGCAGAGGTAAATCATAATAAGCCTTAAAAATAACAGGAAATGGGTTTGAGATTTTTTTTTGGATGGAACAAGAAGAAACAAATGAGTATTATTTCCAAATTAATCAAGAAGATATGACACAACATTTCAAGTATATTGTCTTATGTAATGGCTGAAGTATGAATCCCTAGATATCTAAGTGAGCATGGCGGTCCACCTGTAATTCCAGTTTCCCAGGAAGGAAACGGGTGATCCCCAGAGCAAGCATAGAGCCAGCAAGACTACAGATAGCAGTAAGTTCTGAGTTTGATTGAGAAATCCAGCCTGAATGATTAATGTGCAAGACCATGAAGAATAATTTCCTGACATCAGCCTTCTGGCATCTACATCACACACATCACTACACACTAGTGCATCCATACATAGGTACACTCTCAATACACGTGTATACACACATCACATCTCACACTCACATGAAGCTAGGTCATAACTCCAATACTGTTAGCACTTCTGAACCATCTATGGCTACCCAAACTGAATCCCTCCATATATTATCACTACCATAACTTTTGTCATAAGATTAATTCTGTTTTTCACCTTGATGTCAATGAAGTTATACAGTACACATGATTTTATATTTGCCTTCCCTTGCTCAGTGTCTTATGTGTGGAAAGCTTTTGTGTTGTTTCATGTAGCAGAAGTTGATTTACATTTATTGCTGTTTAGTAATGTCTGTCCATTCTATTCTGGACACACTTGAGTCGGTTCAATTCCAGGCATTATAATTAACGCTGGGATAAACCTTCAGACACCCAGTATTTGGTGAATAAATAGGCAAAGGTGCCTCTGCTGTGTGAAAGCAGAGTGGAGTCATAAGGCACTTGCAAGTTCTGTGTTAAGAGATAAGGAAGACTTCACAAAGACACTGTAGACACTACCGTTACTCCATTAGCTCACCCACAACTGTGACAGCCATGCCTCTAATGTATTACTGCTTTCAGTAAGTACTATAATTGTCACTGTCTTTCCTATAATAGCTGGGGAAGTTGGCAGGCATTTGGGCTTTTATGGTGTGCATATAAAACATATATACCTAATTGCCCATTGTTCTAATTGGTTGTTTTATTGTCATTTGCATATTTGTACAAACTGTTTGTATAATTTACGTGCAATCACTCTGATAATTGTTTCTGTTGTAAAATGTTCTCACTCTTATTGAAATCTTTTAAGGACAATAAATTCTTAGTGAAGAAGTCTTTCATTAAATGAAAAGACATTCTCAATCTGAATGCATTCTCTACGGTTAACACTTTGGGCATCCTGTTTTTTTTTTAATGTTTCCTATTCGTTAAAAGTTCCATATCTGCTGGGCAATGGCGGCTCATGTCTTTAATCTCAGCACTCAGGAGGCAGGGACAGGAGGATCTCTGTGAGTTCAAGGCCAGCCTGATCTATGAGTTCCAGGACAGCAAAGGCTACACTGAGAAACACTACCTTGAAAAACCAAAAAAAAAATAAAATAAAAAAAAAACCCTTCCATACATTTATACTGATTACAGCCATCCACTGTTGAATGGAACTAGAAAAATCCATTTTGAGTGAAGTATCCCAGACCCAGCAAGACAAACACTGTATGTACTCACTAATAATGGGATATTAGACATAAAGCAAAGAATAACCAGCTTACAGTCCACAGCTCTAGAGAAGTCAGGAAATAAGGGAGAGCCTAAGAGACATGCAAGGAAGGGGAAATAGATAAGATCTTCTGAGTAAATTGCAAGCATGGGGGAAGAAAGGGTAGAGGGGAGTGGGGAGGAGTACATGAGGGAACAGGATAGTTGAATTTGAGGATGGACAGAGAAGGAGAGCAAGGAAAGAGGTATCTTGATAGAGGGGGAAATCTGGTGCTAGGGAAACAGCTAGGAATCCACAAGACCCCAGCTAAGACTTCTAGCAATAGTGGATAGGGTGCCCGAACTGGCTTTCCCCTATAATCAGATTGACGAGTACCCTACCTGTTATCATAGAACCTTCATCCATTAACTGAAGCAGATGCAGAGATCCACAGCTAAGCACTGGGCCAACTCCAGATAAAGAGGAGGAGGAGAGATTATATGAGCAAAGGGGTCAAGATCATGATGAGGAAACCCACAGAGACAGCTGACCAGAGCTAGCAGAAGCTCACTGGACTGATCGCTGGGGAACCTGCATAGGATCAAATTAGGCCCTGTGAACGTGGGTGACAGTTCTGTGGCTTGGGAAATCTGTGGGGCCACTGCCAGGGGGCCATTGGCAGTGGGACCAGGATTTATCCCCAGTGTATGAATTGGCTTTTTGCAGCCCATTCCCTATGGAGGGATACTTTGCTCAGCCTTGATACAGGGGGGAGGGGCTTGGTCCTGCCTCAACTTGATATGACAGACTTTGTAGACCCCCCCATGGGAGGCCTCACACTGAGGAGTGGATGGAGGGTGGGGGAGATTGCAGTGGGGAGTGGGAGGAAGGGAGGAAGGGGGTACTGTGCTTGGTATATGAAATGAAAAAGAATTTAATTAAATTTTTTTTTAAAAAATCACACTGCACATCAGAAGGAAAGACATCTTAGAGTCAGCGGTCGGCTTCTGATCTCCCTGCTCACATGCTGGCACTGCGAGGTGCAGCGCTTTACAGTTATGAGGAAGAGAGATGCAGCCAGTAGCTTTTCTTCCTTGTAATGTCCTTACTGTGCCATCAGCATTATGCTTCATGAGCAAAGTGGTCATATTCCGCTTACTCAGTTCTTGCATAGGGTTTATATAATGTCGGCTTATTTATTCTTTAGATTTTGGAAGTCTGGACTGTGAAGCTATCTGTTCTTGTAGTTTTCACAGAGGGAAGGTTTATGATAAATTTAAACTTAGTAACAGAAGGACAACTACTTAAACCCAATCTTCACAGCTTTATTTTTGTAGGCTGTATTCCTAAAATTTGATGAGTTTACCTAAATTTTTAAATCTATTGCTGAAAAGTTAAACCTAATGTTTTTTAACATCCTAGATTTGATGGATGCTATCAGACCCTCAATAGCTCTTGGGGTGTCTATCAATAAAATTTATTAACCTTATCAAATAACTAATTTTATACTTTGTTGATTCTATTATTAGCTTTCCTAAATCCTATTTCACAGGCTCTAGAGTAAGGAAGACATAATAAATCAGGCTCTGACATTAATATCCAAAACTAAAGGCAAATTACATGACCTCTTTAAGACAGTTTCCTTGACTGCATAATGCAGAAGTAACAACACCAACTTAATGGATAAATTATACATATACGGAAGGGTGAAGTGACAAGTAGAGGCACAAATATCCTTGTGTTGTCAGAGCTAACCTCAGCTCTTGAACTCAGTCAATCCTTCCTCCACCTCTCGAGTAGCTGGGATTACATGTGCATGCTAGCAGAACACCCATAATAAAATCAGTTGCCTTTACCTGGATCTAGTGGGAACATGTTATGGCAGATAGAGTGTGGACCTTGAGATGGAATCGTAGTTCTGCACTAGATAAACTATGTGACTCTGGGCAAATCACTCCATCACTCATCAAACTTTACGGTATTTAATAATTCGTATTTAAGAATACCAGGGGAAGGTTCTGTATTTGTTTTGCTCACTACTATACTCTTAACACTGAACTCATGAACTGTATGGATAGATGCTGAATTACCATCTGAATAAGTGAAAGAACAAGGAAGTTGCTACAATTTGGTTTGCTATTACACTCCTCATGAGATTGCTAAAAGAGTTTGAAGAAACATATTTCTTGGACTAACAGAATACAGAACTAATAAAAAGTACTGGCTCCCCGATTGCTTGCTCATATCACCAGACCTCTAAGAAGTCTAAAAATAGTAATTATTTCTATTCCTAAGGCATTTCTCCCACCCCCTTGGAATTTTGAGACAGGATCTCACTCTGTGTCTTAGACCAGCCTTGGATTCACAGAAATCATCCTGCCTCAGCCTCCTGAGTGCTAGGATTACAGGAATAAGACATCATACCTACTTTCAAGGAATTTTTCTCATCATCCTATTGTTAATTATTGAAATAAATAAGATACCCATCAGAACTACTGAGCAACCCTGAGAAAGTCAGCTTGTTCCTGTGTCTCAATTTCATAAAACTTAAAAATGATGAAGACAGATAATAGAAAAAGATTTCCAAAGTTAGCTGAAGATCTTTTTGAAGAAAACACAGTCAATAGGCTCTAAGTCCAAAATTACTTGACCTAGCCTGGACCAGATACAATCTGTTTATTTATTCTATCAGTTATTCAGATGACTGGCACAGTCTATTAGCTGACATCTTACTGGTGAAGAATTTGATTAGAAGTGTTGGCCAGACTCTAAAAGAAAAGTATTTATTCAGATGGTGGTAGATACATTTTAAAAAGCAATAGAGCTTACAAGGAAAAGACCACAAGAGCCCTCAGTGAAGACTTAGAAAGCAGTGTGGTGGTTTGAGTAAGAATAGCACCCATAGGCTCTTCAATTTCAATGGTCAGGAGTGACATTAGATGTGGCCTTGTTGGAAGAAGCGTGTCACTGGGGTGGGATATAGTGTTTCAAATGTTCATACTAGACTCAGTATTCCTCTCTTCTTGCTGCCTGCTGATCCAGATGTGGAACTCTCAGCTCCTTCTCCAGCATCATGTCTGCCTGCATGCTTCCCGCATAATGATAATGGACTAAACCTCTAAAACTGCAAGCCAGCTCCAATTAAATGCTTTCCTGGTCATGGTATTTTTTACAGCAGCAGAACACTAAGAAAAGCAATAACAGACTGACTCTATGACCGGAACTATAGTACATGAAATGATGAAAATAAAAAGTTCCTGAAATGCAGAGTCTTGTCACAGATAACCTTAATGAGTATTCAGTTGTTGCTAAGCACCCAGGAAATACTGCTTGGTAGCTCCTTATTGGCTACACACAGACAGCTACAGGCAGA
This sequence comes from Microtus ochrogaster, assembly GCF_000317375.1. Taxonomy (NCBI): domain Eukaryota; kingdom Metazoa; phylum Chordata; class Mammalia; order Rodentia; family Cricetidae; genus Microtus; species Microtus ochrogaster. The sequence continues at coordinate 82,590,167 of NC_022009.1, forward strand.
CTCAAAGTTAGCTCCTTTGGCCTTGTAGGCCTTAACTTCCTACATATACAGCCTTTTTTATTTATTACATAGGGCCCTCAGTGGGTGCCAGAATTCTTTGCTAGGGCCTTGGCTCCACCTCAGGAGGGCTCAGGAACTGAACTATGCCTTTCTTAGGGTGGCCTGCCAAACAAGCTCTTACCTGTCTTTGACTACCAGCCCTCAAAGAATATTCACTTCTGGAGAGTCCCAGGGTAGGGGTACTAGGCAGTAGTCTTTTGAATTATAAATAACCAGGCATGCATAGCATCTTCCTCACGAGAAGGTGAAAAGGTGCGACATCAAAGAACACAGAGGCCAGGAGTTAGGCAGAAGGCTGACAGCAGACTTTAACTTCTCATAGTCGGTGATTTTTAAGTTTCTGGTTTAGTAAAAGAAAAAAATTGATTTTCTAAACACTATAATCTATGTTGTTTGAAGAGATTTAAAGAATCAATTAGTTTTGACAAATAAACACTAAATATAAGAAAAAGCGAAGAGTAGACAGATTGAGCTACAGAAGTGCAATGAAAATGACTGTGGCTTAGAAAGTGGTCTCTATAGGTCCACATACAAAGGTTTGGTCCCCCAGGGTGGACAGGGGAACTGCTGAGACATTGAAGGCGTGGCTGTAGCCAGTCTCTGTATTGACTCTTCCCTTCTCTCCCACTTCCTTCTCATCCTTTTCCCCCTCTCTGGCTAATGGCTAGAGATATGAGCCCTCACTGTGACAGGTACTCTTGCTGTGACACGTCACCTTCATCACAGACCTAAACAAACAGATCTGACAAGGTTGGCCTTGAATCCCTAGACCAACAGCTAAAATAAATGTCTTTATACAAGGAACCTGTACCAGTTATCATTTTGCATTAATCGGAAATTGACTAATTCAAGAACATAATCAACACAGAGAGATTTGAAATATTGAAAGAAAATAGATGTCAACTGTGATGGCTAATCTTGGTTGGCAACTTGACTACACATGAAATTAATAAACATCCAAGCTTCTAGGTATACTGGTTAGGGGTTTTTCTTGGTTGGATTATTTGAGGTTAAAGCCCACCCTAAAACCAGATCAACTGAGATCAGAAGATTCAACCTAAATACAGGACATACCTCTCGGTGGCGGCCCACATAAAAGGACATGTAAGATGGAAGCTTTTGCTTTCTGCTTGCTTGCCCTCACTCTGTCTTGTTCCTAAGATGCCCATTCACTGGTGTTAGCACCAACTTCTCAGGATTCTAACACAGACTGGAAACTAGCAGTCATTCGGACTCCTGAGACATCCAGTCTTCTAGACTCAACAACTACCAGGTTGTCTTTGGCCTTGAGAAACTGTTAAGAGTACTCAGACAACAGCCTGTGAGCCGCTCTAATAAATGCCATTTATATTAGTTCATTTGATCAATTCTGTTCCTTAGAGAACCCCGAGACTAATACATCAACTACCTACAACTTCTAAGAGGGAAGGGAGAGTCAGAAAAGGGAGAATCAAAGGGTGGATCATTCGAGTGAGAAGTGACAGCCAGTAAGCTGGAAGGACAAAGCTACTACTAAAGAATTATTTACTTACAAATCAGTACATGTAAAATGCCAGTCGGGTCATTTTTGCTGGAAATATGAATGCTTCTGGGATGTATAATCACAACAAAGCAGACTGGGTAGCAAATGAGATCGAAGAATAAAACATACACATTGGAAACCAGAAGCCACACTGGGAATGAATATCAGAAACAGTGGGAACAAACATATTGAAATGGGATGGTGCACCACTCTAGACACACCTTGGATTACAACATTAGAATATTTGGAAATAGAAACAATTTTTCTAGCTATGATTCAAGTGAAGATCATACCCTACAAATATTGAACATTTACATCCTTTTCCCATCATCCTGTCTTATCATAGACAAATACCACATATTTTGACCATGAACTCTGACTAAGCCCTAATTAGCAAATTTCAGGCTTCTATCTCATTCATTTAAAAGATGAGAGGACTGATGGACTCTCCTGCCTTCTTAAAAGATAAAGATTTTATTTGCCTTTCATAAGAACCATCCATGATGTTCTGATGCTGTGCAAGATACTGAGAAGAAAATAATGCTGCACTTCCTGACCTTTCAATATTTTGCTCTGACTGGAAATAAGAACAAGTAAGCCAGAAGTTAGAATATGCTGAAAAATATCTCCTTTATAAATGTATGTACTTAAAGCTTTGAAAAAGAAAAAGAATCTTTAGTAAAATAAAAAATAATATTCATTGGCCATTCTCTTTTCCTTTTTTAAACTTATTTTCCAATTAAAGAAAAACTTAAGTAATTTTTAATAGTCCAAACCAATTTTTTTTTTGCAGAGAAATGTTACAGTTTGTAAAAGGCACCAAATTTAAAGCCGCAAGTTCTCAAATCTTTGTTTTGTCAAGTATTCTTTGTTGCTTCAACCTTTCTCTCAACTCCTCTATTGCCTAGTTCCCTTGTGTTTGACTAGAGGATCACAACATCTATCTTAATATTTTGTTAAGGATAAATAGGTATTTTGCAAAGACATCCAAAGTAATTCCCGGTACTACTATCTTGACTGGCAGCTAGTCAACACATACATAAAGCCTAGAGGTGACAGTATCCTGTAATTATAAAACACTAGCAAAAGGACAATACAGATAATAAAACAGGGAGAAAGACTGTTGGGTAGATGAAGCAATGCCAGCACTTCTCTATACACACACTGTCTTTGTAGGCCCCTACTAAGCCAGAGCACGGTTATAGCTCCAGCTATCGCATCCAGGACAGAATTGGGGCAGGCAGGGAGGGAGGCTTTAGGCAAGAATCAGTAGTCAGTGTTCAAACAATTAGTAGAAAAACTGACAAAAATTTGAATATTCTCCAGATGACAAAATATCAAGAAGCTGAGAAGTGAATCAGGAAAAGAAAAACAACTTTTCAATAAAAAGGTATCTGAAGACCTGATGTGGGATGTCTTTCTGCAGATGTGTTGCTTTTATTGGATAATGAATAAAGCTGTTTCAGTCAATGACTTAAAGAGCACAACCAAGTGGGAAGCATGAACAGAGATACATAGAGAGTAGCCGGAGTCACAGAGGTGCCACATAGCTGCCAGAGGAGTAACATGCTGGCACCGGTAAGCCACAGCCTAGTGGTGAGACACAGATTAACAGAAATGGGTTAATTTAAGATGTAACAGCTAGAAAGACTAAGTTTCTAGCCAAACAGTGTTATACTTAATATAGTTTTTGTGTGATTATTTCGGTCTGAGTGTCCAAGAAATAAACAAGCAGTCACCGACTGCAAAGACCTAAGTCTCTTCATTAAAAAAAAAAAAAGGTGAATTCTGTACTTCACAAAAACTGAGGACAGCAAGATAAAATTATGTAACTTAAGAAAATACAAAGATAAAATTATAAAATATCTGAAAAAAATTGAAGTCTTTTTAACTTTGGGATACAGAAAATGTTTTCTCATAAACAAAAGAAAATATGGAGAATCTGGACTTTGTCAAAACTGAAAAGTTTACTTATAAAAAGACAATGTTGGGGTGGGGATGGGGTAGGTAACACTATTAGACAAATAACCACAATCATGTCCATCAACCTATCACCACACACAATTAATAATCCACAGACTATAGCTATTCAAAAAGAAATAGGCTTAATCCTAAAGTCCCATGAAACAAAATGACACATCACACTGGGGGAGTAACTAGATACACAATATTATCTGTCCCTTTATTTTACTTATGAAAAACTTTTAGGAAAAGGAAAATCTGAGACTTGTAATTGTCTGTAAACAGGTATAAGTGGACTTCTTGTAGTTTGAGCAATATTATAAAACTAGGTTGTAAAGCTACATAAACTCAGCCAGGGCGGTGGTTGGATACACCTTTAATCCAAGCAGAAGGCAGAGGCAGGTGAGTCTCTTCATTTGAGGCCAGCCTGTTCTATAGAGTGAGTTCCAACACAGTTAGGGCTACACAGAGAAACCCTATCTCAAAAAGACTAAAATCAAAAAATTAAACAAATAAACCCACACCCCCCCCCAAAAAAAAACAAAGAAACTACATAAACTCACTAAAACTATATATTTAAAGTACATGAATGTTATGGCTTATATAAGTTACATATAATGGGGAATGAGGAGAGCCATACAGTGGGAGAAAACACAATACATGTACATATATGACAAAAGGTTTGTATTAGAATATATTAAGAATTATCCCAACTTGATGAGCATAAGTAAATTCTTTAAAACTGTAAAAAAAAAATCCTTCACTATTATCAGTTGAAAAGTTAGTTACAACAGTCATTGTAAAAAGGAGATTATATCTACAAGAATATTCCAAAAATGCACTAAAATGTTCACTATCAAAAAGACAGCTGGGCAGTGGTGGCACACACCTTTAATCCCAGCACTTGGGAGGCAGAGGCAGGAGGATCTCTGTGAGTTTAAGGCCAGCCTGGTCTACAAGAGCTAGTTCCAGGACAGCTCCAAAGCTGCCAACATGGACCTGAAGGAACCAGAATTCTACACTATGGACCAGGTACTGAAAGAGACAGAAGCACATCAGAAAACGAATGTCCTCCTTACACCTGACAACCTGTGCCATCCACACCCACCTCACAGAAACAGAAAGAGAGAGAGATGCAAAGCTGTGAACTCAACATTCATAAGCTTTCCGTAGACAGCCTAACATTACAAACAGCAAAGGATGAATGGGCAAATGTCATTTCTATAAAACGAAAAAAACAAACAAGGAACAAACTTCTAAGACATACAACATAGATTAATTTCAATAATACTGAATTAATAAAACCAAGCATATAAAAGAATATACTGTATGACTCCCATTCTAAAACCTATGAAAAATACAAAACAATGATTCCAAATAGCTGTCTGATTCTATGACACTGTTTTGAATCACAAAATAAAAATACTGGTGTTTTTCTATCATTATAAAAGTCCAATATTGCATAAATTAAATAAAATCATAGTTATCCAAATACAAACAAATTTTTAAGAAACATAAAACAAGTACACACATATTGAATAGTAAGTATCAAATTTTAATCAATGGGAGCATTAAATAATAAAATTACTAAGTTATTAAAAATTTCACAGAGTCAAATGAAAATGAAATATTACTCAGTGAACTGGAAAGCTATCACAAGCAATCATGTTAGAAGAGCTTGGGGCTGAGAGCAGTGAGTTACAGGGGGATGTATACTTCAAAAAGGCAATAAAGGAAGAATAATGAACACTTCTTGGGTTATTCATGAAAGAGAATTTTGCCAAAACGAAAACAGATATTTGTGTATATAATCTAACACTTGGAACAACAGAGTTATTTCACATTTGCTATAAAACAAAAGCACAAATATGTATCCTTAGGTAACTGAAGTACTACTATAAAAGATAAAGGAGCAAAGAGAAAGAAAGAATGGGGAAAAGGAGGGAAAGCTTTGAAAATTGCACAGACAGACTCCAAAGCTACAGAGAAACCCTATCTTGAAAAACAAAAAAAGGAAGGAAGGAAGGAAGGAAGGAAGGAAGGAAGGAAGGAAGGAAGGAAGGAAGGAAGCAATCTCATAAAAGCTACCAAAATGAAATATTTGGAGACAAATTTAACCACAGAAGTGAAAAATCCCCAAACAGATACTAGAAAATGTACATATTACATGCATTAGTGATTAAACCCAAGTCAACAATAATGAATCACTGTCACATTAAGGAAAGAAATAAAAGCACTTCCCTTTGGGGTCATTTAACCAAGTATGTCATACATTTTCTACCTCATGCTCCTTTCGTCTTTTGTCTCCTGTCTGTGTCACATGAGTCTGAATCTGTCTATCTAAAGGCAGTATCCATCCCTATGTATGTATCATGAGAGAGAGAGAGAGAGAGAAAGAGAGAGAGAGAGAGAGAGAGAAAGAGAGAGAGAGAGAGAGAGAGAACGTGTTGATGTCTGCCCCAAGGGCTTCACTATTTATTGATCCGCACAGAGAGCATTACATGGTAAAGGAATAGTGTACTTGACAGAAACCTTTAAGAGTTTTACAAGGGGTTAACTCACTGACACCAATTGATCCCAACTGACCCAGACAACAAACATCACTGCTTATCAACCAATATGCTTTTAACCTTAGTGGTAGATTTTGTGAAATTATTTTAATTTGTAGTCTCTTAAAATACATAATAATAATATTGCATTGTCACAATAAAACAGTGATGAAAGAAATTATATAGGGCTTGCACACACACAGAAAGAGAGAGAGAGAGAGAGAGAGAGAGAGAGAGAGAGAGAGAGAGAGAGAGAGGATAGCAATTCTAAAATTGATACGGGCCTATAAAAGTCTTAAGGTAATCCTTAAGGGAAGAAGGTGAATCTAAAAGAAGCATCGCAATGTATGACTTCAAACACACTATAAAACTATACCAACCAAAACAACAGGGCATTGGCACAAGAACACACAGATCAACAGAGTAGCAAATGAGAAACTAATCCACAGTCCCACACCATATTGGTTTTTGACAAAGTTGCCAACAAAAATGTCTCTTTAATAGGTTATGTGAAAACCCCCTCTGTGTGTGTGTGTGTGTATCCGTCCCTGTGCTCATGTGTGTGCATACCCTTCTTCTCACATAAAACCTGAAACTGTCAGAATAAAACACAAGGAGAAAATTTTAAAACGTCAGTGCAGGCAACACACCCACCACCATGGGTCCTCAGAGGTACAGTAACAAAAGTAAAAAGAGATAACAGAACTATATCAGTGAAACCTCTGCACAGCAAAGGAAACAACAGAGTTAAGAGACAACCTGTAGGGGTTATCTGACAACAGATCAGCACCTAGAATATATGCACAATGCAAAGCCAAACACTAAAACTACCAAATAATCCATTTAAAAACAGGCCAAAACCTAAGTAGACATTTCTGAATGACATACATATGGCCAAGCATATGAATGCTCAGCGTCACTACTCACTGGAAAAAAAGTAGTTCAAAAACCACAATTGGACACCCTCTCATCCCAGTTACAATGGTGATCATCAGGGAAAAATAAATGCTGGTGAAGGCGTAAGGAGGTGGACTTAACACAATGTTGGTGAGAGGACACTCAGCTCATTGACTACGGGAAATAATACAAAAACTAAAAACAGGCTGCCGAGATGTTTCAGTGCTGCACAGGCACGAGGATCTGAGTGTAGGGTACAGCACTCACATAAAAGCCAGGTGTGGTGGTCATCTTTAATCCCAGTGTTAGACCTACCGGATGCCTGGGGTTTGCTGGCCAGTCATCTTCGATGACTCTGTACTTTCATGTTTCTTAAGAGATTATGCTTCAAAAAGCATATTGGGGCCTAGTCAAGGAAGACACCACATGTTTACCTTTTGCACACACATGCATCTGTACATGTGTAAATGTATGAATACACAGTACACACTAAAACTAACATCAAAGTTTGGCTTTGCAGTGGACACCTGTAACCTCAGGACTGAAAAAGCTGGAACAGGAGGATTACAAACTTTGAGATCTGTGTGGGCTACACAATAATGAGTTCGAGGTTAGCCTAGACTTCATAGGAAGACCGTTTCTCAAAAGAAATCGAAAATGTGTGCTAGAAAGATATACAGTGGTAATAGCACCTGCAATATTAGCTTGAAGACTGAAGCTCTGATCCTGGCACCTAAGTAAAAACGAGGTACAGCCAAACCATGCATATAACCCAAATCTAAGAAGGGCAAATGCTGGGGCTGGAAATCACTAGTCAGAACCATGTTCAACGGAACCACGTTTTCAAAAATAAGGCAGAGAGAGTAAGAGGATACCTGGCAGCCTCATGCCACACATACAAATACAGCTTTTTTTTAAAAAAAAAGATTAATTCAAAGCAAAAAAAGTCCTAAAAACAAAACTACTATATGATTTAGTGATGGCACTCCCAGATATACATTCAAAAAAGATAAGATCACTATACAAAGGAATATGTGCAATTCTATTAACTGTAATACTATTCACAATAACAAAATTATCGAAAAGAATTTAGGTATCAACTGAACCTGATAGAAGAGAAAGTGGAAAGTACTCTACAACACATGGGCACAGGAGACCACTTCCTACGTATAACCCCAGCAGTAAAGACATTAAGGGCCTCATTGAATAAATGGGACCTCCTGAGACTGAGAAGCTTCTGTAAAGCAAAGGACACTGTCACTAAGACAAAAAGGCAACCCACTGACTGGGAGAAGATCTTCACCAACCCCGCAACTGACAAAGGTCTGATCTCCAAAATATATAAAGAACTCAAGAAACTAGACTGTAAAAGGCTAATCAACCCAATTATAAAATGGGGACTGAGCTGAACAGAGAATTCTCAACAGAAGAAGTTCAAATGGCCAAAAGACACTTAAGGTCATGCTCAACTTCCTTAGCAATCAGGGAAATGCAAATCAAGACAACTTTAAGATACCATCTTACACCTGTCAGAATGGCTAAAATAAAAAACACCAATGATAGCCTTTGCTGGAGAGGTTGTGGAGAAAGGGGTACACTCATCCATTGCTGGTGGGAATGCAAACTTGTGCAACCACTCTGGAAAGCAGTGTGGCGGTTTCTCAGGAAATTCGCGGTCAACTTACCCCTGGACCCAGCAATACCACTCTTGGGAATATACCCAAGAGAGGCCTTATCATACAACAAAAGCATATGCTCAACTATGTTCATAGCAGCATTGTTTGTAATAGCCAGAACCTGGAAACAACCTAGATGGCCTTCAATGGAAGAATGGATGAAGAAAGTATGGAATATATACATATTAGAGTACTACTCAGAAGTAAAAAACAAGGACTTCTTGAATTTTGCATACAAATGGATGGAAATAGAAAACACTATACTGAGTGAGGTAAGCCAGACCCAAAAAGAGGAACATGGGATGTACTCACTCATATTTGGTTTCTAGCCATAAATAAAGGACATTGAGCCTATAATTAGTGATCCTAGAGAAGCTAAATAAGAAGGTGTACCCAAAGAAAACCATATAGGCATCCTCCTGAATATTAACCTTCATCAGGTGATGAAAGGAGACAGAGACAGAGACCCACATTGGAGCACCGGACTGAAATCTCAAGGTCCAAATCAGGAGCAGAAGGAGAGGGAGCACAATCAAGGAACTCAGGACCACAAGGGGTGCACCCACACACTGAGACAATGGGGATGTTCTACTGGGAACTCACCAAGGCCAGCTGGCCTGGGTCTGAAAAAGCATGGGATAAAACTGGACTCGCTGAACATACTGAACAATGAGGACTACTGAGAACTCAAGAACAATGGCAATGGGTTTTTGATCCTACTGCACGTACTGGCTTTGGGGGAGCCTAGGCAGTTTGGATGCTCACCTTACTAGACCTGGATGGAGGTGGGTGGTCCTTGAACTTCCCACAGGTCAGGGAACCCTGATTGCTCTTTGGGCTGATGAGGGAGGGAGACTTGATTGGGGGAGGGGGAGGGAAATGGGAGGCAGGGATGGGGAGGAGGCAGAAATCTTTAATAAATAAATAAATTAAAATAATAAAAATTAAAATGAAGAATTTAGCTGTCAATCAGTAATTAATGGATAAAACGTAGCAAAATATTACAGCATCAAATACTACTCAGCCATAGAAAAGAACGAAATGCCATTGGCAACAATGCGAATCAAAATGCAAATTGTAATGTCAAACAAGCCAAACACAGAAAAACACAGAAAAGCCAAAGTCTAAATACATGGCCTCACTCACTTGGGTAAATTGAAAAGTCAGCTCTAAGAATGGAATAGGATACTGGTCACCAAGACTAGGAACAGAATAAGGAAGACAGCAACAAAGAATTTTTTAAAGGGACATCAAGGCACGCCAAGAATATCCATAGCAGAGTAGGGAAACTGTTACTTAAAACAATTTGTTAGAATTAAAACTTACTAACAGAGTAGAAAATTCTCAGCACATAAAAGAATGATTGTTTCAGCACTTGGAGGCTGAGGCAGCGGATCTCTAAGTTCAAGACCAGCCTGGTCTATACAGAAAATATTAAGTCAGACAAAGCTACATAGTGAGTTCCTGTCTCAAAAAGATTATTTTAAAAGATATTGAAATGTGCACTGTCATGGTCTGACTACGTAGCCCATAAACATCTGTAACCAGAGATGAAAGGGAAGACACCAGAACTTATTAAGTGGCAAAAGCAACATTGGATCGAATATACAAAAAGCATCATTATAGACTTGAATGCTGAGATCTGTTCTGCGGCTTCTTATAGGGTGAGCCCAAACAGAATGAGTTCTAGTCAGGAAATACAAGAAAGCTTCTCTAAAATGTCTTTAAGCTTGGCAAGAAACTGACACTGGCTATGTTGATATTTATTAGGCTTCATTCAAGAGAAGAAAAAAAATTAACAATAACAAAAAAGTTGCTTATTGAAGTATACAACTACTGTTTAACATTTCTGGGAATTTATTTTAAGAGCTATGGCAAGTGGTTAACTTTCACAGACTCCAACTTAAAATCAGAGGCCTCACTCCCAAGAGTGAACTACTCTAACTGCATGCTATGTACTCTGCAGATGACCTACAGGCCTACACTGCCCTCCATCCAGAACCCCTTGAATATGAGGCAAGCGTGTAGCTGTTCAGTGTGTCACTAGGGGTCATGGCCAGGAACTAATTCCCAAAACGACTGAGTGCCGATGATGAGCCCCTTACTGATGACCTCAGAAGACAAGAACATCACTTTCATCCACCACAGTCTCCATAAGCTCTGCGCTTATTTACTGGGAAGGCTTGTAATTCACAAGTTAAACCCATCTTGCTAATTAAAATGTCATCATTTTCCTGTGGGAGCCTGGTATCTATGGTGATGCAGGAACTCATCCAGATCAAAATCTCCATCACCTATTTTTGAAACCTAGCTAAAGCTTCAAGTAATGGAATCTGCTGAAATGCTATTTTCTCTCCCTATCCCCATCACTGAAAGCTTCGGAGGGTCAATAGCACAGAGTAAAGAAGTTCTGAAGATGGCTGGCAGATCTTGCCCCATGTCTGAAAGAGAGATTCCTGTACAATTTTGCCCTAATATTGGGGTCTACTACACTCCCCCAGAAAATGTGCCAGTTCTTCCAAAAATTTGTCATGTCAGTAATACCACAATAAATTGCTTGTATATAGAAATAATAAGCTTTTACTATAAAGCTTATTCATGTTAAATAAAAAATGGTGACATTGGAAGATTACTCATATATGCTTCTGTTTTTTATTTAGAGAGAAATAAGAGTTTATCTACGGGCCCACAGGTTGAGCAGTGCTGGTATAAACGAAGGCGCGGCAGATGGGATGTGTGGTGAGGGCACACCTTCTATTTGTCCCAGTATGTCTTTTCACCGTGATCCTATGTGACAAAAGGTGCAAGAGAGAGCTCTCCATGAAGTCAGAGCAGGTAAGAGAGCACTACCCGTGCAGTGAAGATTGAAATAAGAACCTGCTCTCCAAGAAGTCAGAAGTGGGATAAGAGAGTGAAATCTATGAAGTGAAGGGCCGGATAACAGAGCTCTCTATACAGTGTGTGCTGGGGGAGACATGATAACAGGGTGCTCCTCATGAAGTTAGAGGGGATGCAAAAGCATTCTCTGTGAAGTGAGGGGTGGGATAAGGGACAGGGGAGCACTAAGTCCAGAGCACTTAATCACTTCCTCGAGGTCTCACCCCTAATATCAACACCTTATGAATTAAGATTTCAGCAGATGACATTGGGAGGGGTGCATATAACAGTCATTCAATGAAAATGGCCACAGCATATCTAATGCTACAGCTGGGTGAGTGTGACTCGTACTGTTTGAGGAAGGTTGGATACGTGAACTGGTGAGACAGTAGCTATTTAAACTGATTGCATTATGCAATGAGAGAGAGAGAGAGAGAGAGAGAGAGAGAGAGAGAGAGA
>NC_022009.1:82604768-82610869 GCF_000317375.1 Microtus ochrogaster
TGTCTTAGTGACAGTGTCCTTTGCTTTACAGAAGCTTCTCAGTTTTAGTAGGTCCCATTTATTCAATGTTGCCCTTAATGTCTGTGCTGCTGGGTCTAGTAATCTTTAATTATGACAGAGGTTACAACTGATAAAGACAGCACTAATACTGAAACTGTGGTCATCAACTTCATATTAAATAAAAATGGTAGGCACTTTCTTGAAAGTAACTTCAAGCTGAATACCAAATACAAGTAATGGTAAATGTGATAGGAATTCCCTAAGACACAACACCTCTGTGTACAGTGGGGAGGACACATCAGAGGTGAAGTTAGAGGACATACACAGAGTTGTAAATAAAGAGCAAAGAGACACCCTAAATGTAGACAGCATTGTTCAATGAGCCAGGGTCCTACATTGAATCAAAAGTAGAAGGGATCTAAGCATTTTCTGACTCTCTTTCTGCCTGGGTGCAGCCCCCTCGTGCTTGCAATGCCATGAGGAGCCATATCCATAAACCAGAGTAAGCCTTGACCCTTAATTTGCCTTTTTTCAGGTATTTGGTATAACAAGAGAAAAGAAGCTATAAGATATTATAAATTTTCAAAAATTCCTTTTGCAGTAGCACTTCAGTCTTGAAGTACTACAACTCTTTTAGTCAATACTGAAAACAATTTTTAGTTATACAGGCAGTTATTTTGGTGATTTGGGGATGCAACAGTTGAAAACTGCACATTGTGTTCTAATAAAAAAGGGAGGAGGATGGGACATAGAGAAGTAGACGCTTGCAAGACTGAGAAGCGGAGAACATGGGAGAGTGGTACAAACACTTGTCTGAGTGCTGATGACAACGATTTAGTAAAGGAGAGGCAGTGATGGCACAAGAGTGGAAATAATAAAATGAGAAGAGGGAGTAAGAAAGGAAAGGATGGAGGGAGAGAGAGGAAGGAAGAAGGGACTGGGTCCTTACCCCTCCCTCTAGCCACTTGCCTGCAGATCAGGATATAGCTCTCACCTGCTCCAGTACGATGCCTGCCTGCCTGCTGCCACACTTCCTGCCATGATGAAAATGGAGTAACCTCTGAAACTGTAAGCAACATATCAACTGTTTTCTTTAAAAAGAGTTGTCAGGGGCTGGAGAGGTGGCTCAGAGGTTAAGAGCACTGACTGCTCTTCCAGAGGTCCTGAGTTCAATTCCCAGCAACCACATGGTGGCTCACAGCCATCTATAATGAGATCTGGTGCCCTCTTCTGGCATGCAAGCATACATGGAAGGAATGTTGTATACATAATAAATAAATAAATCTTTAAAAAAAATGAAAATAAAAAAATAAGAAGAGTTGTCAGCTGGGAGGTGATGGCACACGCCTTTAATCCCAGCACTTGGGAGGCAGAGGCAGGCAGATCTTTGTCAGTTCGAGGCCAGCCTTGTCTACAAGAGCTAGTTCCAGGACAGGCTCCAAAGCTACAGAGAAACCCTGCCTCAAACAAAAAAAAAAAAAAAACACTGTCATGTCATGGTGCAAGGTGTCTCTTCACAGCAATATAAACTCAAATCCAGTGCAGTTTCACTGAGATGGTGATTTTTCCAGCAGATGGGTCATCACATTAGGGTTTTAATTTTAAGACCATCTGGAGAGGGAAGCAACTGAACTACAAGGAGTGCTGAGAAAAGGGAACACCACTAATCTAGGAGGATAAATTACACCTCCCATCAGTCCAGAGTGAAATATATAGCACTGGAAAGCAACTGTGAAAAACTGGGGTAACTCCAGTTCCAGGGGATCAGACACCCTCACACAGCCATACATGCAGGCAAATCAACACTGCACACAAAATAAAAATAATAGAAAACAATCATAACCAACAGAAAGAGCAATGAAGGTTTTTTTAAAAAAAATCAATAAATGTAATACATATTCTTAAACCAGAAATGACACAGTCATTTCAACAGACACAGAAAGGAACTTTCATAAATTTCTACATCCTTCATGATGAAAGTCCTAAAGAAACTAGGAACCAAAAACACACACACACACACACACACACACACACACACACACACACACACACACACCAAAACATAATAAGGACTACATAGAAAAACTAAAATCAGGGACAAGAAAAGAGTGCCCACACTCTCCACCCTTATTCAACATAACGCTCGGAGTCTTAGCTAAAGCAGTAAGAGAAGGAACTAAAGGGTACAAATGGGAAAGGAAGGAGTAAAAGTCTCTATTTTCAGATGGCATGGCCTATACTTAAAAGTTTCTTAAGACACCACTAGAAAACTCTTAGACCTGATACATACTTGCAACAAAGGAGTAGGATACCAAGTCAACACAGAAAAATTAGTAGCCTTGCTATAGACTAATAACAAGCTTGCTACAAAAGAATTCAGGAAAAGTTCCCATTCACGATAGTGTCAAAAATACTAAAAGTATAAATAAACTTAACCAAATAACTAAAAGCCCTTTACAATGAATACCTTAAAACGCTACAGAAAAAAATTGAAGAAGACACCAAAGGATTGGAAACACTTCCCAAACTCATGCTCAAGGATTAGTAGAATTCATACTGTAAAAAGGCCATGTTACCGAAACCAACTATAAACCCAATGCAGTCTCCATCAAATTCCAATTACATTTTTTACAGAACTGGAAAAAAAAAGGAGCCCCAAGCAGAAAGAGCAATATTGGAGGTGTCCCAGTACTTGATCTCAAAATTATGGAGTCACTAAAGGGAAGATACTTCAAGAGATAGGCGTAGACAGGACTGTCCGAAAAGGACCTTAATAGCTCAATAGATAACACAAATGGGCTTATATAAAATTAAATAATTAAGCAACAAATAGGTATTAGAAATGTGTTCAAAGTCCTCTGCGATCAGGGGCATGCAATTAACTTTATTGAAATTTCATCTCACCCCTGTCAAAATAGCTATCATAAGGCAACAAATGACAATAAGTTCTGGCGAGTTAGTGGGAGAAGGTTATACACTAATGGTGAACTAAACCTTGTTTAGCCACTGTCTTTGTTAGGGTTTTGTTCTGCAGTGAAAAAGCACCACAACCACGGTAACTCTGATAAAAAAAAAAAAAAAAAACATTTAATTAGGTGGCTTACATTCCAGAGGGTCAGTCCATTATCATCATGGTGGGACATGGCAGCACACAGGCAGACATGGAGCTAGAGATGTAGCTCAGAGTTCTACATCTTGCACAGGCAACAAGAAGAGGTCTGTCACACTGGACATGGCTTGAGCATATATGAGAGCTCAAAACCCACTCCCACAGTGACATACATCCTCCAACAAGGCCATAGCTAGTAATTTCACTCTCTATGAGCTTATGGGGGCCAATAACATTCAAACTACCAAAGCCACTAAAGAAATCCCTGCAAGCTGTTCCTCAAAAAAAAAAATACAGCTAATAACACATTTTAGTATATATCATAAAGACTAGAAGTCACCATACCAGAAACATGTACATCTGTTTTTATTGCTTCATCATTCACAATAGCTAAGAAAACAAACCAGTCTAGATGTCCAGCAACATAGAAATGGAAAGAAAATGTGGTACATTTACAGAAGAAAATTTAAAAAATCTAAATGAGCAAAGCTTGGCATCCTGTAGATTGTCTGTAAGCATTGCAGTCAACAATGCACATGGTCACCCACACTGGGCCTCACAGGACCAACCCTGTCAACAGTCAGTCAAGAGGAGGGGCTCCAAGACTACTGGCTACTGGTAGATTCTGAGATGGAAGGAATTGCTTCTTTACTTTGTGAAACCACTGCTGAGAACACCAAGTTCCAGTAGATATCTCTAAACACATGGCCACACAGACAGCACTGATCAATCTGTGAGCCACAGAGCAAAACCAAGAGACACGAGCGTGAGAAGAGATCGGTGCAAAGGACCCGGAGATGAAAGTGGTCAATATACATTGTGTATGTGTGCAGAGTTGTCTAAGAATAAATTTAATTAATAAAACCATTTCATTTTCTAGTTTATAATCTTTAACAAATTCTTTAAACTATTTCATCATCTATATAAAATGGAAAAACAGCATCACTAATCTTACTATATAGTCTAAAAGATGCCTTGGACAAAACTGGAATGTTCCACAGAAATACATATATACACCACATAAAAATGAATTTTATATATGTTATTTTTCACATTTATTACCTGGGTCTCCACACCTTGCTCGAGCAGACGCTTAGCTTGATTTTCCACTTCAAGTCGTGCTCTTGCAATAAAGAGTAGATCATTTTCTATTACTTCTATTCCAGAAAGATCTATTCCTTGAGAAAGATAATCTATTAAAAAAATAGAGAAGTCAATATAAAATAAAAATGACAGAATCAAAACCATATATATAACTTCTTCAAAATCACTATGGATTTGTTGAATACAGTTGCTTCTCTCTCTCTCTTTTTGTTGGTTTTTTGTTTTTGTTTTTGAGGCAGGGTTTCTTTGTGTAACAGCCCTAGCTGTCCTGGAACTAGCTCTTTTAGAACAGGCTTGCCTCAAACTCACAGATCTGTAGTGCAGTCAAGACTAGAAATATCTCTGTATGGTGGCAGGAATCTGCCATGCTCTCCTGCCTGTTTACTCCTAGCAGACCCAATCTTGCTGCCTACCCAGGGTCTTTCACACTTACATAAGCATCTATCCCTCATCCTAGAAGTTTTCATTCAAAATTTTATTTCAGAAGATTTGGACAGCTTTAGATTTAAAAGACAAATAATATTATTCCTGCAATTTGTTAGCTAAAAATATAAGCATGGAACTGAATTTAGCCAAGTTGGGATAATGGTAATATTAAAAACTAATATTCTAAATTTAGTAAGAAAGTAAACTACTAAAAAAGTATTTGGGCATTTTAATATTTTCCCTTTAAGTATTATAACATATTGGATAAGTACATTCAAGTTACTAAAACTGTATTTCGTCTGGTCAAAATCCAAACCCTGAATCCATTAAGCCAAGTCCTAGATAAGATAGAAAGGAGCAGCACACCCAGAGGAAAATGTACAGGGTTGGCTGGCATCAGCAGATTCTCTCACACTGTAAGGGGAAATTATACTTTACAAGGGAAAGTTCCATGCAAAACTATTAACTGCCAACTAGATAAAGCCTTTAGAAATACCATGCTCATCTAGAAATTTTCTGAAGTAACAGAACTATTAAAAAAGAAATTATATAATACCATACATAATACAGAGGCAACCACTGTGGACCAGACGAGTGGATTTGCACGGGTATGATTGAACATTCTCAACAAGCACCAAAATAGCACAGAGCCTCCCCTGGGTGTTCATGTGAGAAAAAGCAGAGGAATCAAAAGCTGACACAGTGACTGGGCAGCTGGCTACAGTTACCAATCAACAAAAGTTGCCTCCTCCTACACACTTACTTTTCAAAGAGCACTATCCAAATGCATGCCTCAGAAGATGCATCTATAACCTTCATGTGCTCCAAAATCCGTAAGATATAGACTGAGCACTCTCTTCTAAGTTTAGCCTGTTTTTTTAACCTACCTGTGCACTATTCCTTTCTTGTTTTATTTGAAATTACAAATACTTGTTTTTGTCAGTGTGTTGGAGACAGAACCTATACATGTACGTGCACATCACTGAACTACCTCCAGAACAACAGTGTCTTTATACTTTATTATAAGCACTTATCCACCCACTACTGTTCATACAAATACTAAACATTTCCCAATGTTTTATCCAGCAAATGAAACAAAAGTTTACTTAGCCTTCTGCATAAGATATTGACTATCATAAGCAACTATTCTAAACAGTTTCAAACATAAAATGTTAAATATGTAGAATTATTTCTGTGAGAAAGTTATGAAGAGGGAATTGTTTGTTTCAGGGATATATCAAAGCAATAATCATTCAAAGAAGCATTTCTAAGTAATTTGATACAAATTATCAGATTACTTACACTTTTACAAATTATCTAAGTAGCCTTTAAAATAGCTATCGAGGGAAGGCGGCCGGAAGACCGGGCGGCGGAAGGCGGCCGGAAGACCGGGCGGCGGAAGGCGGCCGGAAGACCGGGCGGCGGAAGGCGGCCGGAAGACCGGGCGGCGGAAGGCGGCCGG